>NC_133618.1:116142389-116289889 GCF_048593235.1 Sminthopsis crassicaudata
ACCATCACTCTCCTATATGTGTTGCTTCCACTTATTAGACTAAGCCCCGTAATGAGAAGGGCTATATCACTTTTGTATTTGTATTCCTGTCACTTGGCAAAGCATTTTGCTTAGTAGTAAATGCTAAATAACTTTTTTTTTTTTCATTTATCTCTTCATTCACAGGTTAAAATTCTTTAAGAAATTATTTTAATCTGTGTCCATAATTTTCCCATCCAGACTTGATTTTCATCATCCTTAGCTTATTTAAATAGGTCTGGAGAGAATTATTTTAATTGTATGTGACATCTCTTTACATGGGTTATTTCATTTTATCTCACTTAACCAAATGTATATATAATTATTTTAATTGTATGTGACATCTCTTTATATGGGTTATTTCATTTTATCTCACTTAACCAAATGTATATATAATCTGTACAGATAAGTATGTCTATATGTTTGTACATTTATATATATATATATATATACACACACCTATACACAAAATACATATGCATATGCACTAAAAACAAAACTCAACACCTAAGGATCAGAGTGGTCCTCAAACTTTTTATATCGGGGGCCAGTTCACCATCCCTCTGACTGTGGGAGGGCTGGACTGCAGTAAAAACAAAAACTCCCACTCTGTCTCCGACCCTCAGCCCATTTGGTATAACCCGTTGGGCGGCATAAACGTCCTCAGCAGGCCGCACGTGGCCTCAGGCCGTAGTTTGAGAACCCCTGCAAATAGTATTATTTGAAATCGATCTAGATGAGCTTGAAGGTCTCTAATAGTATGATTTTTGACAACTTCTTGAGTTGAGTTTGTAGAACTTCTTGAGTGGGAAACCATATTTACAAATTCAGATCATAACCTGTGAACTCAGCACTTGGGAAGTTAATAAAGTTGTAGGAACTTGTTGGAAACACATTTAAGTGATTTACACAGGATTACACAGATGCTAATTAAAAGGGTTAGGGCTCGAATCCAGGAATTACTGGTTCTAAGTCTTATAGTACATCCATTCTGTGTGTCTGTGTAATGTGTATGTGTGTGTACACACATATAAATCAACAGCTGCACTTACTACATTCAAGGCGTGGGAGCCTAGAGAAGAGAGTGTTCAGGACTAAGAATTGGCCAATGGTATCAAAAACTTCACAAACGCATAGGAAGATTAGGATTGAGAAAAGGCTATTAGATTTAATAAGAATAATCTCCTCTCCCTTATTCCTCCCTGCCACCAGAAAGGAACTTGTTTAACTGTGAGATAAAGGGAAGAAGGCATCTTTAAAATTATATGAAAAAGGAGTGTAAACTTCAGGATCTTGGTCCAAATCCAGAGCAGATTTTGGACTAGATTTTGTTATGAAGCTTCAAGAAATTATAGGGTGGCAGGGAGGGAGGGAGGTTATTTGCACTTCCAGATTATGGGGTATTGTTTTTGTCTCTACACTTAGTGCTATTTTTTTCTTGTCCTTTATTTTTTCAGTCAGTATGTCAAAGAGAGCCCAGCCAAGTGACAACTTTGGTTCTGTGAATTAAGGGGTTAGTCTTCTCTGAATTCATATTTCCTGACAAGATATTTGGGCATTTAATGGATATAATTAGTTGTTCTCATTTATGAAGAAGTTACTAATGTTCAAATAGTAGATCCTTAGATCATTTGCCATCTCAGAAGACATTAATCCAGTCCACAATAATGTGTATATGTAACACTTGGAGAATCTAGGAAGTTTGGATTAGGCTTAAACAGCAATTTAGGTCAGAGCGTGGACACTATGAGACATTTTCATATTTTAAAAAAAATTTTAACTTTGAGTTCCAAATTCATTCCCTCCAAGAATAATATTTGAGAGAATAGTCTCAATGGAGTGATGGGTTAGAAATCAGGTTGCAAGACATTGGGAAGTAAGTGGATTCTGAGGAAATTGAGGCAGCTAATTTATTTCTAGGCATATGAGAGAGGAGGGTTATAGTACAATAGCTAGGGAGGATATTAGAGTCAAGCAAAATGTTGCTGTTTTTTTCTTTTAGAATTGGGAGACTTGTACCTGTTTGTAGAAAGGAGGGAAAATATCAGGAAATAAATAGAGTCTGAGAGAGACAACAAAAGATACAAAGAGAAATAGAACAGGAACTGGGGTATGGGAACAAAGATATAGGTAAAGGTACCGACAAAGAAAAGAGTAATTTCTTCCTCAAAAACAGGACTAACAGAGGAGAAAAGTGTCTGAAGATGTAGGGGATGTTGAGATATGGAAGAATATTAGACATATTAGGGTTAGACAGTATTAATATTAGACATATTGGGGTTCAAAATCATTTTTACAAGGAAGCATGGTTAGAAAGTCATTTGTTTGAAGAAGATTTGAGGGTCTTTGAATAAGTTTAATATGAACAAGAAGTCTTATGTTAGCCAGAATGAATTAGCCAAGCTAATGAAATGGGTGTGACTAAAGAGAGATATGGCTTTCAGGAACAAGATGTATTCTGCCTTGATCAGACTACATCTGAAGTTTAGGTCTGGAGGCCACAATTGAACATCTAGAGGAGGACAAACAGGATGGTGAAGGACCTAGAACTTATGCCATATGAAAAATGGTTAGAATAAAGTATGTCTATCCTGGAGAAGAGAAGTTAGAGGGTCACATGATGTTTACCTTCAAATATCTGAAGGATTCTCAAACAGAAATTAGATTAGACTTACTCTGGTCTAGGAAGAAGTAGTGAAATTTGCCTCAATGTAAAGTAGAACTTTTTTTTTAAGTAACTTTTTATTTTTTCAAATACATTCAAAGACAGATTTCAACAATGACCTTAGCAAAATCTTGAATTTTGATTTTTTTTTTCTCCCTCTCTTCCTTCCCTTCTCTAGCCAGCAAACAATCCAATACAGGTTAAACATGTGCAATTCTTCTAAACATATTCCTATATTTGTTATGCTGTGCAAGAAAAATCAGATCTAAAGGGGAAAAAAGCATACAAGAAAAAAGCAAACAAAAACAAGAAAAAAGGGTGAAAATACTATGCTTTGATACACATTTATCAAATTAATCAAAAGTTTATCTATTTTTTTCATAAAACCAACTCTTAGTTTCATTAGTTTAATAGTTTTCTTACTTTCAGTTTTATTAATCTTTCCCTTGATTTTCAGAATTGCTAAATTGGTATTTAATTGGGGTTTTAAAAAATTTGTCCTTTTTCTGGCTTCTTTAGTGATAAGCCCAATTCATTGATCTTCCCTTTTTTTATTTTATTCATGTAAGCTTCTAGGGATATAAAATTTCTCCTAATAACCGCTTTGGTCACATCCCATTAAGTTTTGGCATTTTGTCTCCGGGTGAAAATACTATGCTTTGATACACATTTATCAAATTAATCAAAAGTTTATCTATTTTTTTCATAAAACCAACTCTTAGTTTCATTAGTTTAATAGTTTTCTTACTTTCAGTTTTATTAATCTTTCCCTTGATTTTCAGAATTGCTAAATTGGTATTTAATTGGGGTTTTAAAAAATTTGTCCTTTTTCTAGCTTCTTTAGTGATAAGCCCAATTCATTGATCTTCCCTTTTTTTATTTTATTCATGTAAGCTTCTAGGGATATAAAATTTCTCCTAATAACCGCTTTGGTCACATCCCATTAAGTTTTGGCATTTTGTCTCCTTATTTTGATACTCTTGGATGAAATTATCAATTGTTTCTATGATTTGTTGTTTCACCCATTCATTCTTTAGGATTAAATTATTTAGTTTTCAATAAACTTTTGGTTTATATTCCTTGTTTTTTTGTTACATGTAATTTTTATTGCATCATGATCTGAAAAGGATACATTTACTATTTTTATCTTTCTGCATTTGCTTGTGAGGTTTTTATGCCACAATACATGATCCTTTTTTGTGTAGGTGCCATATATTGCTCAGAAAAAAGTATATTCCTTTCTATTCCCATTCAGTTTTCTCCAAAGATCTATTATCCCTAATTTTTCTAAAATCCTATTCACTTTAACTTCTAAAGAAGAACTTACTAATTAGAACTATCCAAAAATGAAATAGGCTGCCTCAGGAGTTGGTGGGTTTCTCCTCCTACCTCTCAGGGCTGCTATGAAGATCAAATGATAATGTTTAAGTTTAAAAAGCACTTAGCACAGTGCTGGCACAGAGCAGGTACCATATAATGCTTGTTTCTTTTCCTTTCTCCCTCTAAGCAAGTTTAGGTGACTACTCTGTTACTCTGTGACATACTTCATTCCATCTTAATCCCCCATCTTCTGCCATAACTATGGCCTGTTGCCTGGAAACAATCCAAGGCTGTAGACATTGCCACTACTTATTGTATCTTTTATGTATTTTACCATTTGACATACATAAAATTGCATTACCATTTTTATTAGGTTCTTTTTTTTTTAATGATACTGACAATATTTTTGAGTGTTATGCCCCTAACTACATTTTACCCATAAGCTTTGTGGTTTTTATGGTATAATTTTGCACAGCATGGTGATTTAGGAATATGTTGTATTACAGAACTGATTATACAGGTTGGACTCAATGGTCTCTGCAGATTCTTTCAATTCTGAAACTTTATGTTCCCATAAATTGTCTAAGCACTTCTTGTTAAACATATATAGTCTCTTCAGGGAAATTCAATTCAAGTCCAATAACATTAAGTGCTTACTATGTGTGAGTTACTGTTCTAGATACAAGTACAAAACTTTTAACAGCCTCTGCCCTCAAGGAGCTTACAGTCTGGCAGATAAAAGGCTCCTGCATTAACTATCTCTCTCTCTTTTTTTTTTTTTCTTTTTTCTTTTTTAGGCTGGGGTTAAGTGACTTGCCCAGGATCACACAGCTAGGAAGTGTTAAGTGTCCGAGACCAGATTTAAACTCGGGTCCTCCTGAATTCAAGGCTGGTGCTCTATCCACTGCGCCCCCTAGCTGCCCCCTTGCATTAACTATCTATTGTATTCTGTGGGGACAAGAACCTTCTAGCCAAGGTAAAGGGTGACCTCAATAAATTCCCAGTCATTTTTACTCCTTGTTCTAGTCTAATCCTGCAAATACATGCGCACAAAAAAGAGCACTTTTCATACTATTCATATCATCTAGATTTTTATTACTTTTCAAGAGCAACAATTTTTTTGAATTTTAAATTTTTTAAAAACTTTTTATTTTCAAAAAATAATTTTCAACATTTACCCTTGCAAAACCTTGTGTTAAGAGCAACATTTTTAACATTGTTTTTTAAACATAGAAAATTCAGTTAATCAAAAGAAATGAATGATCTTTGGTTGCGTGATTCAATAATATTAAAGAACAAATAAAACAAATACTAATTCCTAATACAAACGTTTTGCTTCTTAGGTTAAAGATATATTTAAAAGGACAGTGTCTTTCATGCAGTACGTACTCAAAAACTGTTTGTTGATCTTATTTGAAGAACCAGGTAACCTTAACAACAAAATTAGCTTTGAAAAATGAAAGCTATGAAAATAAAGAAATGAAGCACCTGTAAAATCATTGAGGTCTGAAATGAGTGTGGAAATAAACTTAATGGAAAAAGATGAGTTCAAGATTTCATTTATTTTATATTTGTCTAGATGAGTTTAAGTAATTGATAGACTAATGAATGAACAGTAAAAATAAAATGCTTGATAGTATTTTCACGATTGGAAAGCTGGTTGTGATGAGGGTTGGGATCCCTTTAAGATTCCTTTCTAATTGCCCAACCCATGACTGACCTTGATTCACAAATCCTGGTCAAAGGCACCCTTTGAATATCTGAGCCCAGTCCCCACCATCATCAGCTCAGCTTCCCCCAGCCCTCACCTGATCTGAGCTAACTGAAAAGCCTGCGGAGAACTTAGGGGTACTGCCCATCATCTTTTGGGTATAAAAGAGGTGAGCCAGAACGTCCTCTTTGCAGGAGCCCTCCCAGCCAACACATGGTATCCTTCCAGCCATGTAGGGGTTCCTGCCCGCCCAGCGGCCACCTCTGGCCCTGGTGTCTAACTGAGCTTTACTTCCAAATTTCTACAATAAACCTTTTATTTATCAGTCTAGGTTTTCGGGCCTGTAAATTCATTTTACAGGGGACACTGTGCCTCATGGGATTATCTATGCACCGAGAAATGGGGTTCCCCCCTTCCTTTCCCTCATTAGTTGTATTAACTGTCTAATGGAATCATTTTCCTCTGATCAGACACAATAGGTGAACTGAACTGATGAAGCAGCTCCAGTTTCTCCCTAAAAGAAAGGAAACAAGCATTTATTAACCACCTATTGATCTCCAGACCCTGTGCTGAGATTTTTATGAATATGATCTCCTTTGATCTTCACAGCAACACTGGGCGTGGGGGCTTGTATTATCACCAGCCAGGCAGAGAGATAAGATCCTAGTCATTCACTTAATAAAAGTCAAGTTTGTATTGAAACTCAGGTGCTCTATCTACTGTGCAAACTGCCCTAGGGAAAACAGTAAGGGTTATGGGAGAGAGAGAAACCTAATGTGTGTGTGTGTTTAAAATGTATTCATCTAGAGTGTGGGGGTACACCTTATGTATATGGGGCTACACCTACCTCCACCTCTAGAATATACAGGGGTACACCTCATGTATATGGGGTATATTTGACTCCACCTCTAGGATATACAGGGGTACCCCTGACTCCACCTTGTGTATACGGGGGTATGCCTGACTCTACTTGTAGGGTATATGGGGTATGCCTGACTCTACCTCGTGTATATGGGGGTACACCTGATCACCTCTAAGGTATGTGGGGGTATACCTCACTCTACTTCTAGGGTATACGGGGGTACGCCTGACTCTACCTTGTGTATATGGGGGTATGCCTGACTCCACCTCTAGTGTATACAGGGGTACACCTGACCACCTCTAGTGTATATAGGGGTATGCCCTGACTCACCTTTGGCATATATGGGGGTACACCTGAACACCTTTATAATATATGGAAATACATCTGACCACCTCTTGTGTATATGTGTGATATGCTTGACTCCACCTGTGGCATACATATAACATTTACAGTTGTTTTGGGGAGGTTCCCCCAGACCCTTGTACTGTGTGACTCCAGTGACTACAGTTAGATAGGGTGCTGCCTTTATACTGCCTGGTGGAGCAGGCCCTAAAGTATGGGGTCATTTTATAAGGTTTTCTGGGAATGGTGGCTTACATTTATGCAGCCTTCTAGTGTGAAATCTAAACAGGATTCATCTTACTGGCGTACTGTGGCTAGGATGTTGGTCTTGGAGTGAGGAAGTCCTTCATCTGCCACAGACTCCTCACTGAGCCAGCTAGTCACCTAATCACTCCAGGACCATGTCTTCCAGTAACTTCAGGGAAGAATGTTGTTTCTACACTTGGAGTTCCTGACACTGACAAAATTATAGGTAGGGCCAATTTTTTCCCCTCATCCTATCTCATTTATATCCAAATTAAAAAACTTCACATTTCATACCTTCATGTTCATTGCAATAATTCCGAGTTCAAACATATTGTCATGTTATATGTTTAAGGACAGATTCATATGCTTCCTTGGGAAATAAGCCTTTTAAGACAAAAAGTCAGATTTTAATAGGTTTTTAATATAAGAGAGAAATATAAAAGTAATTCAGGAGCTAAACTTATTCAAATAAAAATATAACCAATACTTGCAATATATGAGAGAAGCCAATGAAACATGCTATTCTAAGATTCCATCTCTCACATAAAATCATAGGAAGATTTGAAAATAACCTTAACCACCAAAACACATCTGTGGTAATGATTCAGTGGTATCCTGTTTGCTTCTAATTTTCATTCCCTACTTTCTTCATAGCAATCTTTTAACAACTTTCTTTTGGTATTTAATTAGAAAAACTATTAAATTCAAATTATAAGTACAGGTAAAAGAGGAAAATAAATCATTTTAAGTGTCACAGGCACACCTAAAAATAATTTAAAATTTACATATGAAATATAGTCTTGCAAATACAATATGGGGCTATAAAGAAGACCATGAAATCAAGAAGATGATGCCATAACTTGCAAGTGAACTGGATTTCAGTGAGGAAGGGGTAGGCAAGGTCACAAGTGCCCTCTAGCCAGATAGCGATCAGGAGGGCCGGAAATGGCCCTGGATGCAGTGGGAGACCTTGGGCTCTTTAACCTAAGGTCTTTCCTAGGTCTCAGTTTGATTGAGGCAATTTCTATTCAGTGTTTAAGGACAGGTAAGAAATGAGGCAAAGAAATGGCTTCTTTTGAATTATATGAGCAAAATTACAAAACACTTGCCACAAAAATAAAGTCAGATTTAAATAATTGGGAAAATATTAAGTGCTCTTGGATAGGCCGAGTGAATATAATTAAGATGACAATACCCCCTAAACTAATCTATTTATTTAGTGCTATACCAATCAGACTCCCAAGAAACTATTTTAATGACCTAGGAAAAATAACAACAAAATTCATATGGAAGAACAAAAGGTCGAGAATTGCAAGGGAAGTAATGAAAAAATAATCAAATGAAGGTGGTCTAGCTCTACCTGATCTAGAACTATATTATAAAGCAGCAGTCTCCAAAACCATTTGGTATTGGTTAAGAAACAGACTAATTGATGAGTGGAATAGGTTAGGTTCATGGGACAAGACAGTGAATAAAAATAGCAATCTAGTGTTTGACAAACCCAAAGATCACAACTTTTGGGGTAAGAATTCATTATTGGACAAAAACTGCAGGGAAAACTGGAAATTAGTATGGCAGAAACTAGGCATGGACCCACACTTAACACCACATACTAAAATAAGATCAAAATGGGTCCATGATTTAAGCATAAAGAACGAAATCATAAATAAATTGGAGGAACATGGGATGGTTTACCTCTCAGACTTGTGGAGGAGGAAGGAATTTGTGACCAAAGGAGAACTAGAGACCATTATTGATCACAAAATAGCAAATTTTTATTACATCAAATTAAAAAGCTTTTGTACAAACAAAACTAATGCAAACAAGATTAGAAGGGAAGTAACAAACTGGGAAAACATAAAGGCCTCATCTCCAAAATATACAGAGAATTGACTCTAATTTATAAGAAATCAAGTCATTCTCCAATTGATAAATGGTCAAAGGATATGAACAGACAATTCTCAGATGAAGAAATGGAAACTATATCCACTCACATGAAAGAGTGTTCCAAATCACTATTGATCAGAGAAATGCAAATTAAGACAACTTTGAGATACCACTACACACCTGTCAGATTGGCTAAGATGACAGGAACAAATAATTATGAATGTTAGAGGGGATGTGGGAAAACTGGGACACTGATGCATTGTTAGTGGAGTTGTGAAAGAATCCAACCATTCTGGAGAGCAATCTGGTATTATGCCCAAAAAGTTATCAAACTGTGCATACCCTTTGATCCAGCAGTGCAGTTACTACTGGGCTTATATCCCAAAGAAATACTAAGAAGGGAAAGGGACCTGTATGTGCCAAAATGTTTGTGGCAGCTCTTTTCGTAGTGGCTAGAAACTGGAAGATGAATGGATGTCCATCAATTGGAGAATGGTTGGGTAAATTATGGTATATGAAGGTTACGGATTATTATTGCTCTGTAAGAAATGACCAACAGGAGGAATACAGAGAGGCTTGGAGAGACTTACATCAACTGATGCTGAGTGAAACGAGCAGAACCAGATCACTATACACTTCAACAACAATACTGTATGAGGATGTATTCTGATGGAAGTGAATATCTTCAACATAGAGAATATCTAATTCAGTTCCAACTGATCAGTGAAGGACAGAATCCAGAGAAGAAATACTGGGAAATGAGTGTAAACTGTTTGCATTTTTTTGTTTTTCTTCCCAGGTTATTTTTACCTTCTGAATCCAATTCTTCCTTTGCAACAACAACAAAGACAAAAACAAAAACAAAAATTTGGTTCTGCACACATATATTGTATCTAGGATATACTATAACATATTTAATATGTATGGGAATGCCTGCCATCTAGGGGAGGGGGTGGAGGGAAGGAGGGGAAAATTTGGAACAGAAAGGAATGTAAGGGATAATGTAAAAAATTACCTATGCATATGTACTGTCAAAAATGTTATAATTATAAAATTAACAAAATATTAAAAAAAAAAAAAAAGAAATGGCTTCTTTTACCTAGTAAATTAAAAAAAAAAATCAAACTGGGAAGAGAAGACTCAGGGTTTACTATTTACACTATTACTATTACTATTTACAATTACTATTTACACTTATTCTAAATCATCAGAGCCTAAGCAATGAGGCAGCAACTTTGGCTTGGGACCTATTGTTGGCCAATCCATGAAAGCCAGTGATTTGGCTTTCAGGCCTAGTCCTTAGGAAAGGGATCTTGGGGTTAAAAGCCTTGCAGGACAGTAGGAGGGATTTTGGTCTCTGAAGATTCCACCATTTTTCTGCTGCTTAATGTTTGGGTCACCTTGGGCAAGTGACTCAATCTCCCAGGGCCTTCAGTTTCCTTTATCTGTAAAGGGAGACACATGAAGGTCTGCCAAACCCTTTTGAGCTCTAAATCTTTGATTCTATAATTTTTTAATTAATTCAAACCAGACAGAAATTAATAGAGAACTGAAAAGTCTAAATTTTAGTGCACATTAGGTAGGCACATCTCACTTTATGTAACAAATGTGTTCAGAAAAAATGGAAGTTGACTTTTTATAAATTAAAGCATTTCAAATGAGAATGGATAAGCATTTACTAAGTGGCCTATTGTGTGACAGGCAGAGTGCTAAGCACTTTACAAGTAATACCTGATTTCATCTTCCAAACAATCCTGAGAGGTAGATGTTAATTCTCTCCTCTCTATTTGACGGTTGAGGCAAACAAATTAAGTGACTTGTCCAAGGTCTTGTAACTAGTGTCTGAAGTTGATTCCAACTCAGTTCTTCTTGATTCCAGGCCCAGTTCTCTCCCAACCAGAGCCATCCAGCTGTCGGAATAGACTGACTTGCTCAGGGTCAGTTTATAAATCTGAGGTCAGATTTGAATTGAAATCTTGACTCAGGTCTTGACTCTATTCATTGTGCTACCTAGCTGTCCCAGGAGAGACAATAAATATTTGTTAATTGAAAAAAAAATTGTAACAACAACAACAACAACAACAACAACAACAACAACAACAAAAAAGACAGGCATTTTAGACTTAAGAGATAGCCTGACTATCTCATTTTTTGGGGGGGGCCTGAGGCAATTAGATTAAGTGACTTGCCCAGGGTCACACAGCTAGGAAGTGATAAATGAGCCAAATTTGAACTCAGGTCCTCTTGAATTCAGGGTTGGTGCTCTATCCACTGCACTACTTAGCTGCCCAAACCATCTCATTTTTAAAGGAAAAAACTGAAATTCAATGATTAAAGTGACTTACCTAAAGTCACACTGTTATCTGGGAAACAATTAAACATTTCTAATTTTCAGTCTAGTATTCTTCTTACTAAATCATATTGATGAGGTCCTGGTGCCACTGATAGATTGAAGTATTGCCCTGAGACAAAGAGGGAAGGGCATTGATGGAAATCAGTTTTATTCCACCAAGAAATCCCAGTCACGTCCGCCCCTGAGGTTAAACTTCCCCTGCCTATGGCCCCTGCCATCTTTGTTGAACCCCTTGCTTCAGGCTGCCATGACATTCTGCCCTCCCCCATGCCACATGGTGTTTCTCCTCTCAGCGTCCACCATGCCTTATGAAGTCCATTTCCTCCTTACATCCAAATAACTTTTTAGAGTGCTAAGTCCCTTTTAGGATTTAGCCTGCCCAACCTCATGGGGTACTCACTTTCTCCTGGTAATTGTGAGTTCCACTAAGGAATTTATTTTTCCATCATTAATTATTAAAACCCCTTTCCTTGCTATGTGCTCTCCCACTCTGTTTCATATTTACCATTCCTGATGTCTATTAAATCTCTTCATTTTGTCTGTAAGCACTTCTCCTAAATAAATCTACCTTTTGTCAAAGAGAATTGTCATTGTGAATTCTTCACATGACTGAACCCCAACATTTGATGCTTCTCCTAAAGCACATCATGTGCTGATACATCATTTGCTACATCAGCCACATCAACATAATGAAATATGGGAAAATTATAAATATTACACAAATACATGTAATCATTTTAAATACATCAGCCACAGCAACATAATGTAAATTACAAACATTACCCGAACACATATAATCATTTTAAAAGCAAGAAAAATATAGTTACTTCACCTGCTTCATTGGAATAACACGAGAGGACAAAAACACATGATCTTGTCTCCTTCTCCATTGCTGTAAATAAAAAAAGATGAGATGTCACAAATTTACTTAAAATACAGTCAGTATATTTAAGAATTATTCCTGCTCCCATGGTACTTATAATCTAACACTGCATTAAACGATATTTTGTGAAATCTGTGACTTAAAGTAAATAATTAACACAAGTTATTTACTTAAAGAAGTAGATTTTGATTGTAGCTAATCCCATAGAACTATAGGATTCTTTAGTTACAATATTTTGTTTTAATGAAAAGTTCTGCAGGAAATCAAAGTCCTAGAACATGGTTATGATGAGTGGAGCTAAGGGCGGCCTCTTTTGCAACCAAAGACTCTATAGTAAAGAAATGCTCCAGGTAACCAGATCTAGCAGGGCCAGAATCTATAACAATAATCAAATCAGGAAGAGCTTTGAATCCATCATAAAGAGGGAGAGTGCTCTTGGACACAGCTTCCTTCCCCCCCTCCCCTTCCCAAGAGACCTAGGGCCTTTTGGTGTATGTTTTCCAGGGATAAAGAGGTGGTCTGCACTTGGGAGCAGGGAATAAGGGGAGTTGAAGGGTGATTTTAACTTAATGTCAAGGCAAAAGAATTGTAAATAATACATGTAGTACTTTTTTCACATTAATTATAGGAGGCACATAATGCAAATATTATTGTGATATTTGTCTAAATCAACAGAAGGCAAATCTGAGGACTGGAAGCATAAAATGACTTGCCTGAGGAATATTACTAATACACTGCTAGATTTAAATTCAGACCTCCTGGCTTTGTTCTTTCTATACCAGCTCAGGTCTCCTACAATTAACAATTCACTTTTCCTCAATCAGACACTTTTGTTATAGAGGGGAAGGAGGGTCAGAGCAGATAAGAGCTAAAACCTGGGGTCAAAGAGACCTGAGTTTGAATGTGACCTCAAACACTTATTAGCTGTGTGACTGTGCACAAGACACTTAACCCTTTTTACCTCAGTCTTCTCATTTGTAAAATGAGGATAATAAGAGTAACTACCTCCCTGAATTGTTGTAAGGATCAAATGAGATATAATTGTAAATTGCTCAGCACAGTGCCTGGAATAGAGTTTAAAATTATATAAATATGATGATGAGGATAATGATGATGATGAATTACATGGTCAGGTATTAGAAACTTTTTCAGTGTAACCTCCAACAAAGCATTCTTACTACTAGCCATCCATTAGGACGAGAAATATTTTGAGAAGGAAACTTTTTTGGTAGTTTTTTTTGTATCAACAATTTATAATTAATTTTATTTTCTTGACATTGAGACAGTGTTGTACAGTGGCTAGAAAGCAGGATTCAGAACCAAAAACTGGGTTTAGCCCCTGCCTGTAACACAAACTGACTGTGTGACCTGGTGCAGGTTATCTAAACCTTTTAGAAGTCTAAGTAGCTCTCCAAGAGAGGATGCCGACCTGCTTTGGTGAGAGAATTTCCTCATCTCTATGGGAGTTCCCTCTAAACAGAATCATAAGTCCTAACTCTATCCCTATCATGGATGCATTAAAATTCAGTGGAAAACTTTTCAAATTCATAAATAAATACACGTGTTACAATAGACTAATCAGAATAATAAATGACAAATAGTCTAATTTCCTAGAAGAGATGGAAGGGAGTGAAAAGAAAGGCTCAATTCTAGGTCTTCATAAACAAGAAAAAGGAGAAGGCACCCTGAGAAAAACAGGGTAAGAATTTTTAAAAATCTCAGACCTATAATTTTTAAACCAATTTTGATTATTTTTTATTGATTTATATAATTTTACCTGATTCCAATTAAATTCAATGAAATCAACAAAAAATGTATTACTACTGTAAGAATTCATTGTACTAGATGGTAAGGAGATGCCAAATTTAGGTGTTAATTTCTGTCCTTATGGAGTATGTAGTACATTGTGAAAAATCATGACAAACTATAACTACAATATAAGGTGAAATATCACTTTGACCACCAGGAGGAGTGCTACTGCCTAGTTACTGGACACTACTTATTGATGGCCAGAGGCTGCCCATTTTATACTTGATCCACCTAACACTAGAGGGCAGTGAGAGTTATAGGGTAAACAATAAGCTGGAGGGTTCCAATGAGCTTGCCAGAATTCTCTACCCCCTCCTCCCAAGCTTCACTCCTCATGGGGCCATCAGTGAATGTCTCAATTCCTCCAGGCTTGTGGTTTGTATGGATTAAATGGTGTCTTGACTCAAACCCCCAATTCTTGGTTTCCCACCCTTTTCCTTTCCTACTTTCTCCATCAATGGACCCTAATAACAAAGTCTTGGAATCAATAACACAGGCTGAGGCTACTAAGTATATAGGCTTTTTTCCTGTATTTAATGCCTTTCCACCACCTACTTCTCAATCCTTTGCAATCTGGTTTCTAACCTCATCATTTTACTGGAACTGCTCTCTCCAAAATGGCCACTGATCTCTTAATTGCTAAATCCAATAATCTTTTCTACAATCCTCTGTAGTATTTGACACTGTTAACTACTGCTCCTGGATGCTGCCCCTCTGGGTTTTTGTGACACTTCTCTATCCTAGTTCTCTTCCTGCCTGATTGCTCCTTTCATAATTTAACACTCCAAACACTTCCATCCTTGGGGAAGGAGGGTACATATGTACCTGTTACATAGTCACAACCCACATTGCTCTTTCCTAATCTGAATTCTTAGATAACATATAGTCTAGCAGTTAAGACTAACCCAGAGGGAAAAAAAAAGGTTAGCTCTAGATTGCAAACTCTTTGAGATCAGCAAATACATAAATTTAATTTTGTACCTCACTGGATAAACCAGATATCCAAAGCTGGATAAATAAGGTTACAATGTACTTATTCAATTTAACTATCTCTGAATGTGACATATCCGGTCTAATAAAGACAAGCAGTTTCACTGACAGCCAAATAAATGTAGAACTGAGAAAGCAACTTGTTTCCAGCTCCAGAATAAAACCATAGTGACACAACCCCCCTCCCCCCCCAGAAAAGACAACTCAAAAGTCAGTGGTATCATTTACATTCTGGATTTTCTAAACCAGGTTTTCAGCCCCTTCCCCCCAACTCATATTAGCTATAATGTAAAGAAATGTTCATTCCAAAATGGTTCTTTTATGAAATATTTTATAAATCACAGTGTTTGGTCTCAGTGTCCTATTTAATAAATGTGGAAAAATGAGACATAACTAAAATAATAAGCCTAATTTTCCAGGAATGTGAGGACCGAGTTAGCACCCTGAATGCCTTGGATTCAGCCGGAGTCAGGATAAGCAAAACTCCTTGGTCTTTATTCTTGGTCTTTTGGGGGAGAAGTGAAGGGAAATGGACACAAGCTCTCCATACTCTCCCTTCTCTTCGTCTGCTGCAAAAGTGACCCTGGCTTGTTTTATTCCACCCCCTAATCCCTCCTACAATTCTCTGTATAAACCAAAAGATCAAGCCAGCACAGAATAGTGAAGAGGGCCATTTTCCAAGTATATGTTAATAGAATATTGTCCAATAAGTAATTAGCCTCTAGTGCTCAGTTGTCTGATTCCAGTGTACTTACTCAGAGTTTCAGCCCTTTACACAGGAATCTCATAGGTAAATAGCTTCATGATTTTATAGTCACATCTTCATATATTTTGAATTGAATTATTTTATTTTTCTTTCATCTTTCAGAACAGAATCCCTGGATTCACACCAAAGTCAATTAACATAAAAACAAGGGCATGTTTAATTTGGAAAAGAAAAGGCTCAGGAGGACATAATAGCAATTTTCAGATATCAGAAATGGCTGCCACACATTTGAGGAGTTAAAACTAGTTATGAATCAGAACCAGAAAACTAAGAGCAGTGGGGTGGGAGCTACAAAGAAGCAGATCAGAGTTGAGCATCATGAAATAGTTCCAACAAAGACCTTCCCAAAGTGGAATGATCTGCCTCTGGAAGCTGCAGATTCCTTCTCACTAGAATTCTTGAACTGACTGGCCCCAGGGGAATCCCTTCCAATCCTGAAATTCTGCAGTTCTGTGATTATATCAAAGAAATACTGCTCTTTCACAGTGTAACTTACTTGCAAAAACACAGTGACCTATGGTTAAATTTTTTTCCCTAATTTTCACATTAGTTTATAACCAGAAGCTCTTTGGAGGTAAGGACTCTTATAAATATAATTTTAATTCCTTCAGCAACAACCTCAGAACATTTAAATTATTAATATTTAATATTATATTAACATAGACAATAATTTACATATTTATGAATCTAGCAGATATTTAATAAATAAGGGGGTAGAGTTCACTTGCCTCTTGATCTTACTGTCCTTAACCTCGGTACAAGTGAAATAAAATAGACATCTAATGGGTTTGTAGCACCAGTTTACATGTTACATCATCTAAGAGTATCTGATAAAAGTTAGGCAAGTAAAAGAGAGTTCTGGCTGAACTGGGAAACAGAAAGACTCCCAACTCAGTCATTTGCCTGCTATAGTAGGGCATAGACAAATAAATCTAAGCTCTCTTTGTATCCCTCAAAGGGAAAAATAGAATCTTTTGCCTTTTACCCATATTTGTTGTGAAAGCAAAATTATATTTAAAAATGAAACCCATCCCAAGAACTTTACTAGCGCCTTTGATGCTCTATAAACATTAAAAAAAAAACCAAAAAACAAAAAACAAAAACCAACCTCTACAGTGATGAAACAGAAACCAGTTCTCATTCTATTCCTCAAAATGCAGTGCTTGAAGAAGATAAGTGGAAATAATTAGGAAGGGCTTGGAACATCCTGAACTAGACTGTTAAGAGTGCACAAGTCTCTCTTTGATAGAAAAGAGATTATTGCCTACTTGCTCCAAGAGTACATCCACTTTTAGAGTTTGGAGATTTTTAAAAGCCTATTAAAGTGGAGAATAACAAACATTTTAAATTGTTTGCCAGTTTCTCATTGCAGACTAATCAAAATCCCAATGAGGTTTATTCAACTTTCCTTCTGTGCTAACTAGGTTGGAGAAAAAAAAGAATGAATATATTTAATGAGCTTTTTTTTTTTTTTTTTTTAAACCTTCCTTTAAGGTTATTTCTCTCAAAGAAATCATAAAGAAGAAATATTTAGTGGTTTTAAAAATGTCACTAAATGCCCAATATGCTCAGAGTGGTAAGCAAATGGAGAGAGAAAAGGCAAAATTTAGTGTAACATTTTGAAGGTGTCTCCAGCTTGGGACTTGTTCCAGTACAAGAAATGCCTTCAACCAGTACAATTCTTAAAAGTGATTACACACTTTTATTGAGTACAAGTTACCGGGGAAGCTGGAAGAGCTGTCCAGGAGAAAGTGGATATGGTGAGAAGGGAAATGTCCCTCAGAAGCACAGAATAAAAAAGGTAGAGAAGAGGGAAAGATTTTCTGGAGAACTTGGACAGCTGCTTTGGAAAGAGTCAGCTGGTCTAGTCTGGGAAAAGCCTTATAAGGGCCTCTAGAGAACCTCTCTTCATTAGACAGGTATTCACAAACCTGGATGAAAACTCTAAGGATCTTCATTATTATGGTTTTGGCAATGATTTTTTGTTGGGTTGTTTTTAAATCCCAAAGGTAGAGTGGATTTTGTGTGTGTGTGTGTGTGTGTGTGTGTGTGTGTGTGTGTGTGCGCGCGCGCACATGCATGCACGCCTACGTATGCTGCTGAAGTCACCTTCTAGGGATTTCTTCTAGCTTTGTCGTAAGACAGAAAGCATCTAAATGACTAATTTGTCTAGGAGTTTTTAGAATAAATCTGAGTTTATTCTAAAACTTGAAAATTTACAGGAACCATCTTGGTAAGGAAACATATCTTTGAATAGTTACTGACAGAATATATCTAATTAAAAATCTTACAAAGAAGTCTGTATGCATAATATATTCAATTTATTCCCTCCCAAAAAGTGAAAAAAAAAAAAGTGAATTAGATTTGTTTGTATCTAAAGTAGCAGTTCTATGGTGATTATGTTTGTAATATTCTTATGGCACTAAATCTCTTCTTTTAGGATAAAGATAAACTGCTAAAATGAAATCATTTAGTGACCACTTTGACTACTACTTAAAAATTAATTTTTAATATCTAGAAGAAAATACCTACCTAGACATCTGAAGAGAGCAGATCCTTGAAGTATTTGAATAATCTACTTCCTTCCATTCATTACCCTTAATTCTCTTCTTTACTCTACTTTCTGATGAAGAGACAGCCCTTCTCTTCAGAGACTTTAGTCCCTTCACATACTCTGGATCCCATCCTCTCCCATCTTCTCCGAGAGCCTGCCCCTCAAGCATTCCCTCTTTCTAATCTATAATCTGCTGGCTCCTTCCCTTTGGCCTACAAATAATCCCAGGCCTTCTCATTCTTAAAGAAACCCTACTTGACCCTAGAACCTCCTCAACCTATCCTTCTATTTCTCTCTGATTTCTCAGGGCCAAACTCCTAAAATAAGTTGTTTATTTCCTTTCCTCTCTTTTCTTCTTGATCACTGGCAACTTCTGTCTGAATACACCGTTCAAATGAATGCTTCTCTTCAAAATTACCAATGATTTTTGAACTGACAAATCTAATGGCCTTTTCTCCACATCCCTATCAAGCTCCTTAAATTCTGACACTGCTGACCACCTCTCCTCCTTTTTAGACTTTTATGTACTTTTATGTCTCTTCTGAGTTTCTGTGATTCTGCTCTTTAGGTTTTTCTTGTACCTTCTGGCTGCTCCTCAGGCCTCCTTGATGAATCATTACCATTTTATTTCTTGGCTCAACAAATCCCAGTGACTCCCTATAACTTCTAGGATGAAAAAAAAAAGTTTTTATTGTTTGTCATTGAAAGCCTGGCTTGAGATACCTCTCTAACCTTAGTACTCCCCCTGCACATACTTTATGGTCCCAGCCAGACAGGCCTTGTTCCTCCACAGGACAACCCATTGGTTAACTCTGTGCACAGGCTGTTCTCCATGACAACAATTCACTCCCTCTTTACTTTGGGATCTCTCATAGATTAATGTAGTTAACTGAACTGGGAAGAAAATACATAGATGATGAAGATCAACACTTCTGGGTTTCTGGCCAATTCTGGCTTCTGCTAGTAATTTACAGATCTCCTACTATTTTCTGTAAATAGTGGCTGTTCAGGGAAAACCTAAAGATAGATATATGTGTATAAATCCAATTTTCTTGTTACACATTAAGTATTGGATTCCGAAGGTATAAGTAACCTGGGTAGATAGACAGTAGTGCTAACAGTTTACATTCAATTCCCAGTGTTCCTTCTCTGGGTGTAGTTGTTTCTGTCCATCATTGATCAACTGGAAGTGAGTTGGATCTCCTTTATGTTGAAGATATCCACTTCCATCAGAATACCTCTTCATACAGCATTGTTGTTGAAGTGTATAGTGAGTGATCTTCTGGTTCTGCTCATTTCACTCAGCATCAGTTGATGTAAGTCTCTCCAAGCCTCTCTGTATTCCTCCTGCTGGTCATTTCTTACAGAGCAATAATATTCCATAACCTTCATATACCATAATTTACTCAACCATTCTCCAATTGATGGACATCCATTCATCTTCCAGTTTCTAGCCACTACGAAAAGAGCTGCCACAAACAGTTTAGCACATACGGGTCCCTTTCCCCTCTTTAGTATTTCTTTGGGATATAAGCCCAGTAGTAACTGCGCTGCTGGATCAAAGGGTATGCACAGTTTGATAACTTTTTTGGGCATAATTCCAGATTGCTCTCCAGAATGGCCAGATTCTTTCATAACTCCACCAACAATGCATCAGTGTCCCAGTTTTCCCACATCCCCTCCAACATTCATAATTATTTGTTCCTGTCATCTTAGTCAATCTGACAGGTGTGTAGTGGTATTTCAGAGTTGTCTTAATTTGCATTTCTCTGATCAGTAGTGATTTGGAACACTCTTTCATATGAGTGGAAATAGTTTCAATTTCATCATCTGATAATTGTCTGTTCATATCCTTTGACCATTTATCAATTGGAGAATGGTTTGATTTCTTATAAATTAGGGTCAGTTCTCTATACATTTTGGAAATGAGACCTTTATCAGAACCTTTAACTGTAAAAATATTTTCCCAATTTGTTACTTCCCTAAAACTTGTTGCTTTAAATACAACCATGATCAAGTGTTAATTTTTTTAAAGAAAATTTTAAATAGTAGAAAAGATTTAAATATCCAAGTTGAAACTGGTGAAATTTAGGATCAAACAATTAAATTAACTGAACCAAGCTGATTTTTATAAGAGAAATTATAGATGGTTGGACCTCTCTGCTTATGTTTTGATCTTACCCTTCCCCACTTCCTCAAGGACTTTAGGGCCTTGAATCATTCCCCCTCTTTCAACTAATCAACTGAAAGGTGTTCTTTAAAGCATCTACTTAGTAAAAGCAGATTCTGAACAAAATGAGATGCCCTCTCAGCTGAAAGCTAAGGAAACTAATTTAAAAATAATTAATCTAAAATCTGAGAATCATGTCTATATCACTTTTAGCTGCATCTATATTAGACATATAAAGAACTTGTGGGATTACAGAAAGCATCCAGAATTAATTTCTACAACTGGAACCAGAAACCTGAGGAGGGCACTGCTGCTTTAATGATGGAGCAATGTTTGCTCTCAACATTGCAATTTGGGAGATTTCCTAGGGGACATGTTCTGGTGTTCTCTTGAATGTGCAGGTCATAAATAGGACCTCAGAGAAGACCCCAAGAATGAACCAAACTTAATATTCATATGAATCTTGTCTATGACAAGCTCAGTGAGATTGTGTCATTTGTTATTTCAATGCTTTGGGAGCTAGAATTTCACCAGTGTGAGGACACCTTCAATTGATGAACACAGCAATGTCCTTGTTATAACTTAGTAGGAAGTCTCTTAAACATTGTCAAGATAAAAAAACCAAAAAAACCTCATCAGCCTACAGAAAAATTAGAGAGAATTTTCTTCATCCCTAGATTGGTCCTTAGACTATAGACATTCAGGAAACAGCTCTGGTACCACAGGCAAGCTTGCACTCTGGGTTTTGAGAGGTGAGCTATCATTCCCTCATCCAGAATCACACAGCTTGTCAGATATGTGACAAGTACTACTCCTCTCAGGGAGGCTCCCGGTCCTCCCCTTCCCAACTCTAGCTCCCCAAGGCGTCTGGTTTTCCCTCCCTGAAATATAAGTAAACTGAGGCAGGGACTGCTTTGCTTGCCTCTATTTGTAATTAGCTGTTCATCCATTTGGCGCAAACTTGATGCCCTTCCAACATGGTAGAGTCTACTACAGCATGCTCCTCCGGCATAACCTTCAGGACCTCAGAATTCACACTGTACATATTTAATATTAGCTAATACTTATATGGGGCTTTAAGGCTCCCAAAGCCCTTTACACATCTCATCTCATCCTCAACTCTGCAGGGCAGTACTAGTATTACCTCCATTTTGTAGATGAGACAGTGACTGAATAACCTACCCATAGTCACACCACTAGATTTAATAATGATAATTGTGATGATACTGACCATGTGCCAGGTACTGTGCTAAGCACTTTGCCATCATCATCTTTGATTCTCACAGTCATCCTGGCCAGTAGGTGACAGATGGGGACACTGAGGTAGAGAGAGGTTAAGTGACTTGCCTAGGGTCACACAGCCCAGAAGGGTCTCATGCTGGACGGAGCTCCGGGCTCCACACCATCCACCTGCTAATATGGAGAGCTGTTCCTTGCAGTGTTTGGCACTTAAATGCTCACTGGTACAAAGTAAGTGCACTATCAATGCTTATTTCCTTTCCTTCTTCCTGCCTCCATGCCATGATTAAGGACCCGAGTAAGACTTTTGTGGGATCTGAATCACTACATATTACAGAAATTAAGGAAGTAGTTCCACTGAGCAATTCTGTTGTTAGCATGCTAGAAGAGATTTTTTGTAGGGTGAAACCAGGAAGTATGTCTTTAAGGCCTTAACCTTCAGAGAATTATAGCAATGTTATACTTCCAAATTCAGTGACTACATTGAGAAAATATGCTTTTCAAGGATCATCAGATTGAATCAATCACTTAAATCAATCAACAAACATTCATTAAGTATCTACTACCAGACATTATTCAAGACCCTATTTTCAGAGTTGTGATGCTCCTATTTATATTACAATAAACTTCAAAATTGTTTCATGTAGCAAAAATACTTCAGTATTTCAGACTGTAGAAGTACTAGATGGAAGTTGATTCTAGTTGCAGTATATCAATAATTGATAAAGTTACCTTTTGCCACAGGCCTTCCATGCATTGATATCACTCAATTAATACTGCTGGAACCTCTGCTCTAAGTATATATAATGTCTCTGTGCAGAAACTGATTTATTATCCTTTGGGAGCAGTACAAAAAGGTTCTTATTTATACCAATAAGAAAAAAGTTATTCAAACTATGGAGGCAGATTTTGGGAATAGCTGGGTACAGGAAGAATCTCTGGATATCACAACGTAGTTTTCAAGGGACATCCACTATATTTTTTTAAATAAAAAAGTGAAGAATTTGAGCTATGAATCAAATGAGGCGCTCGTGCTGGTTGAATAACACACTTAGTAAACTATGGCAATTGTGCTGAGCTAAAGATAAGAGACTTTCTAGAGATGGTGAAGACTGTAAGTATATTGTTAGTGAGGTGCTTTAATGAAAATAAAACCTAATCTGTTTTCCATAATTTTCTTGATATTTTTGCTAAAGGACAGACCTTTGCTAAGTCTTGCCCAAACTTATCAAGTGATGCTTTTTAATGATGCTACTATAGATGCCTCTATACAATCATTACTTATCAAAGAGTATTCTGAGTTAAGTATCTTCATCTTTAAATGCTATTGCTTCTAAAACTATGAAAAAGAAGACTGAACACTGACTGATAAAAATCCTTTGGATCTGAGGATTGTGAGTCATTAGTGACTCTCAAGAAATTATTTCAGTAGTGTAATGAGAAGAGGAATTGAAATGATGGGGGATGGGCAGAGTAAGCAGCAAAGCAAGAAGCAGAAGCAACAAGTATGGACCAATCTTTAAAGAAATTTGGCTCTGAAACAAAGGAAAGAAATAGTGACGGCAGTCCTGTAAAGTGAAATTTTTTCAAGATTGAGGACACTTAGTCATGATAGTGGACAGTAAAGAAATCAGTAAAAGGGAGAGATGAAAAATGTGGGGAAAGAAAGTTTAATTGAAAGGATCAGAACCCTTAGGAGGAAGAATAGTATAGGGTCAAAGGCACACCATGTCTTAATAAAAAGTTATTACTTATTAGTATATATATTCATGTGTGTATACGGGTATCAATTTATGTATATGCACACATTGTATCTAAACACATGAAAGAAAAATATTTGTTAATAGTAATGTGAATATGTGAATTATGATTATATATGTTAAAAGATTTTGTATGTGACTGTTTCCTTCCTGTGGACCTTCACTGTAAAATGAACCTTCATTGTAATAAGCACACTTAACATTAATGTGTTTACATTAACAAAATTCAACACATACCCAATTAAGGTTGCCACTGCCGCAATTCAACCAAAGACCCCTTCCATGACAGCTGTATTACACTGGACCAGCCCATCTTTATTTGAGTAGCCTTCTCGTCCAGCTATGTATTGATCCTCATCATTCTGGATTTCTAGACATAATTAAAAGCAGACCATAATTAATCCCTAACTTTAGTTATGTATTATATACGGTGATTTGGAAGGTAAATATCCATTTGAAAAGTTGCTACTACATCATAACAATGCTGTGGTTATTAATTATCAAAGAATTTATAAAAACATTTTAAAAATTTTTTCTTACATTTCATAATTTCGATAGATTTGTGATCTCATCAAAATAAGCATATTCCTCTTATTATTAAAGATTGTAATTTATATCTTCTTGTTTACCTAGCATGTTGGAGATCTTCCTCTAATTAAAAAAAAATACATTCTGAGGCTAGCAATATGGCTATTCTTCTGTATTTTCTCATTCTTGCTATATGAAAGGCTTACTTCCCCCTCTCCCCCAGTTTATCACTATAAATATGCACAACCCACTCTGTACAAATCTCTCCACTGCTTTTTACAGGTCCCCTACAAGTTTGATTTTTTGAAGACTGGTGATATTCACAACCATTTGATGTCACTTAAAGAAAATTTGTGTTAAAATAGATGTGGTTCTTGCTATATAATCAAAAGAAGTAAACAACTTCCCAAATGTATTAGTCTGTTTTCTTCCTATTCAAATCTGAACTTAATTCACAAATCTATTAATCGTGCATATCCCAATAAGGTGGCTTTTCAAATGTATGTCAAAGCCTAAACAAACAGAATTTTTCATCCATTTGGTTTCTTTCTATATTTGGATAATTAGATGGTCTCTCTTTTGAATAGCCACTCAAAATCAGATAGAATAAAGAAGCCCCTCAGAGCTTTATGTTTAGTGAAATTAGCACATTATCATCCCCATAGTGAAATATGTATCCTTCTCAATCACCTTTTGTTTGGGTAGTAATATCATCTAATGATTCCCCATCTCTCCCTCATTCTTTTGGTATGTTCCCTTCTTTGAATAAGACTTATAAAATGATTCCTTAATTCTGTCAACTGTCATCTCTATTCTGGATTTCACTGGCAAATACCTGGTCTGTTTTACTTTGTGTCTTTTAGTGATACTTCTACTCCTCAAACACCATGGAGAAGACTAAAGTACTAGAATCCAAATGTGGCAGTTTCACTCTCTGATAATGAA
The DNA here is from genome assembly GCF_048593235.1 of Sminthopsis crassicaudata. Classification (NCBI taxonomy): domain Eukaryota; kingdom Metazoa; phylum Chordata; class Mammalia; order Dasyuromorphia; family Dasyuridae; genus Sminthopsis; species Sminthopsis crassicaudata. The sequence continues at coordinate 116,167,438 of NC_133618.1, forward strand.
AAGGGTTTGCAAGACTGTATATTTTAGAGATAGAACAGGACTTTTAAAGGGCCCTTTGAGAACAATCCCTCTCATTTCATAGATGAGGAATTTGAGGTTACAAGGTCTAAGTTACCAGGGTTATATAGCTAGTAAGTGTCTGGTGGGAGATTAAAATCCAGATTCTTTTAACTCCAAGTTTAGTGCTCCATCCAGTCCGCCACATTCCTCATTATAGAATCACTGACAAATCTTTTCTAATTTCTGTCTACTTGTTGTTGTTCTCCTACTAGATCCTTGTATAAATGCCTTCGGGATGATAAGGTTCAGTTGGGGTTTATGCTAAGTTTTCTATAGCTTTTATCTCCTTGCTTTTCAGTTTTATGAAGTGATAGTGCTTATAATCTTCCCACCATCGTCCTGCAGTATATGGGTTTCCTAAGTCCATCTAGCACTCAACTCTCACCTGAAGCTCCAAAAAGCTATAGGATATGCAAGATCAAGTCCTAGTAAATCATCTTGATGGATAAGCTAAATCAGGTTGAGGGTCATCATAGGCCTCCATCCATGACTTGAAGGTGTCTTGACCCCAAGCATGTAAACCAGTACACCACTGGAATAGTGGTGGGGGAGAACAATTTGTTCTAGCAATCATGACGGCAAAAGCCAAGAGTGGTTGGGCACTGAAGATGCTATACAGTGCATCTTGGGCCATTGCTGGGCAGCCAGAATTTTGTCTTGCCACTGGAATTTGAAGACTCTCTAAGAGAGAGAGGAAGCTGAAGACTGTGCAACTCTGTCTCACTTAAATCCAATTCATTCATGAAACCATGGGATGTCCTTGTCCTCTTTGAAAATGAAACAAAAACAACATCCTCCTTTATAGAATTTTAAAATTAGATTTTATTTTTCAATTATCAATTTTTTTCTCCCTCCTACTTTCTCCCTTGGAAAAAACAAAAACAGAATGCTTGTTACAAGTAAGTATAGATAGTCAAGCAAAACAACTTTCTGTATTGTCCATGTCTAAAAATGGGTATTTAATTCTGCATATTTAATTCTGCAATTTATTTCTAGCACTGACATTTGTCAAAAGGTGAATAGCATTCTTTATCACTGGTCCTCTGGAATCATGGCTAATTATTGTAATAGTAAGAGTTTGCAAATCAGTCTATAGTATTTTATAAATTAGTCTGAATGCTAAACTAATGTAAATCTTAACCATTACCTCTTTCTGCTAGTCAGTAACTGAATGTCTGCTGGTTCAAATGGCTTCTTGGATCTTGACCTCCTGATGATGTTGGTTACTTTATATTAGTTAAATTTCTTTGGGAAAAGGTGATAAAGTGAGGAAGATGTCTTAGACTTTTTCTGTTTTCCATTTTTACAATCAATAACTTCTTTGACAAGGTCAAATTGAAATGGTTGCATTTATATCCAATTTTAATCACTATCTTTTCTTCTAATTTGAGAAGCAATAAAGCACAGTGGATAGAGTATTAGGGTTGGAGTAAAGAAGACTCGAGTTCAAATATCATGTGTAAGATTTACTAGTCAGTCCATAGCACAGTACCTGGCACATAAGACGTACTTATGACATATTTATTGACTAATGAGCTTTATGATTGTTTGGGACAAGAAGGCCTACCCAAATTGACTACTCAGAGATCACTCATAGAAAGAATTATTTATTAGAATCTCGAGAAGCGGACCCCATCCTGGTCTGTGAGCCAAATTTCACAGTTGGATAGGCCAGAGCCTTGAAAATGCTTACAGCTTTTATATATTTCAAACAAAGAACCTCCAAAATCCCGCCCTCTATATGTTGTGATTGGTCACATAAGTCTACTGTACCCCAGTTGGTCAGTGGAATGTAGTAGACAAGGTGATATACAGCTTCTTTGGCCATGGTTGGACAATGGAATGTTGTTCAGGTCTTATCTAAAATCACGTGACTCCAGAGAAGCCGAAACTGAGGCCTAATAGGCTTGATCTACTTTAGTTAACAGTCTCTGATCAATAATAGTCTCTGATTGAAAATTTTTTTCTCTAGGCTTGTCACTATTCAGTCATTTCAGTCTTATCTAACTCTTGGTAATCCAATTTGCAGTTTTCTTGGCAAAGGCACTGGAGTGACTTGCTAAAAAAGTGAGGTAAAAAGTTGACTTGTCCAGGGTCACACAGTAAGTATCTGAGGCAGGATTTGAATTTAAGAAGTGTTCCTGATTCTAAGCCCAGCACTGTGCCTCCTCGCTTCCCTCCTCTTTAGGCTACTTCACCTTACATATTTCTGTAAGTTCTTCACCTTTTCCCACACATGATCATGGGTAAGCCATTTAGCTTCTTTTCTCATCTTTAAACTCAGGATAAGAATTGTAATACCTACAATTCATAAGTTGATTATGAAACAAAAATAAGAAAATATATAGTGTTTTATAAACCTTAGAGTACCAGATAATAGCTAGATATTATAACTGCTGTAATTTGACACTGATTTTGACCTTCACTTTAAATAGTTGATGACTGCACTCTGACAGTTGATTTTGATATTGCTCTTACATTCCAGATTAGTGGCATCTTCTCTCTTAAGATAAAATTGATTTGATTTTTGTGGTAATACTGTTTGATGATCTCCGTGGTCAGCGTCTTCTGGTTTTGTTCTTGAAGAAAGCATTCATGACTACAAGTTATGAGTTGATAGGCCCTTGTCCTCTTTCTTTCTCTTTTTACATATTATTTTTCCAGTTCTTCCCTGATCTGTCAATTTTCAAAATATTTGTTGATTTGATTTAAAACATAATATGATTTTCCAGGCAAGAAAAAATATGTAGATATGAAAGACAAACAGAAAAAACTTCAATTTAAAAAGTTATATTTGCTAAATTTAAAAAGGAAAAAATAAGCAAAATTTTTTTCCATTTTTCCTCTAAATCCAGACAAAGATATTTTCTATTTTCTTATTAAGATTATCTCCTTTGGGGCCCTGTTCCCACACTTATCCTCTTCATTCTCCAGCATATTAATTTCTCCATCTTTGTTGACTCTGTTCTTTTATCTTCAAATATGCACTGATTTTTTCCTCATTGAAAAATTATTGATTTCTTTTCCAGTGAATAAGTGGTCAAAATATATGAACAAAAAGTTCTCAAAAGAACTGCTAATTATTAACAACCACAGGAAAGAATGTTCCTAATAAGAAGAATCCAAATCAAAGAATTATGAAGATTCACTTCAAACCTAGAAAAACTAGCAAACATGAGAAAATATGGGAATATTAAATACTGCAAGGGCACACTAAAATGGGCACACTAATATACTTAGTGGAGTTGCAAACTGATTCAACCATTCTGGCAAACAATTTGGAATTTTATTAAGATGCTTACTAAAATGATCAAATCCTTTGACTCAGAGATCACATTACTGCCCAAGATATATACCTGAAGGCATATATAAAACAAAATATTTATAGCAGCACTTTTTCTAGTAGCAAAGAACTGAAAACAAAGTAAATGCCCATCAGCTGGGAAATTATTAAGATGGACTGTGAAAAAAAAGATGGATTGTGATTCTTGAGTGTGCTAGAATATTACTGCATTACCAAAAATGGTGAATGTAAACCCTATAGAGAGGCAAGGGAAAATTTATATGAATTGATGAAAAGTGAAATAAGAAAGACTAGGAAAATAATATATAAAATGATTACATAAATGTAAATGAAAAGAATTACTAGTACCAAAAATTAAAATTAAACAGTTTGTAGTTATAATGATGGATGATCTTGACCTTGAAGAAATACGAGAATTAACAGAATGCACATCCCTTTTGTCTTTGAAGGAGAGGAGAGGATCTATGCATGTTGAATATAACATATAGTTTGATCAATATACTGACTTGTTTTGCTGAACTACTTTCTTCTTTCTTTCCTTTGTTAGAAGAAACACCTATCTGGATAAGAGTGGTAAAGGATATGATAGGAAATGAAAAAGATTAAGAAAAAAATAGAAACAAAAATTAATTTAAATAAAAAATTTTGATGCTCTTCTTATAGATCACCCCATTTCTCTACTTTCTTTCACTTCAAATTTATCTTATTTCATTTCCTCACCATCTCTTCCTTCTTTCACCTTCTGCTGTTTGTTTTCCATACCTATAATTCTATGTGAAAAATCACTCAAAATGTATGAGTTATCTCTTTGACAAATCATGGGAATTCATTGACTCTTGAATTATCCCAGATTTCTTTGAGATATAATTCACGCAAATGTTCTTTCTCCTTTTCTCAAATGATTTTAAAGGTTCCTTACAAACACTCCTATAGTTTTTTTTTTGTCATACTGTTCTCTGAATGCCCTCTCCATTTTTCACCTAGCTAAATTTTCTTAACTTTCAAAGTTTAGTTCAAACTCCTTCTTCAAAAAACATTTTCAACTTATTTGAAGCCACAGTGACTTCTAAACTAACAGCATTCACTGTCTCTAATATTCATTTAGAAATCACATATATTGAAGATGTATTCTGATGGAAGTGGATATCTTTAACATAAAGAAGATCCAACTCACTTCCAGTTTATCAATGATGGACAGAAACAACTACACCCAGAGAAGGAACACTGGAAAGTGAATGTAAATTGTTAGCACTACTGTCTATCTACTCAGGTTACTTACACCTTCGGAATCTAATACTTAACGTGCAACAAGAAAATGGGATTTACACACATATATTGTATCTAGGTTATACTATAACACATGTAAAATGTATGGAATTGCCTGTCATCTAGGGGAGGGAGGGGATAATTTTGGAAAAATGAATACAAGGGATAATGTTATAAAAAAATTACTCATACATATATACTGTCAAAAAAACTTATAAATAAAAAAAAGAAATCACATATATTTTATGAATATTTTTATATTATTGTTTTTATTACTATTTAAATTTTCATAGGCTTATCCCTTGCCTACAAAATCTTTGAGGATATAATCTAGGTTCACATTCTTAGTAAGGACTGAGATCACTACCAGCTACAACATCTCTCTAAAGAATTCTCAACAGCCCTATATACCCTACATAAAACAGGCCCTCAATAATTATGTTGCTGATTGAAAATTTTTTTCTCTAGGCTTGTCGCTATTCAGTCATTTCAGTCTTATCCAACTCTTGGTGATCCCATTTGCGGTTTTCTTGGCAAAGGCACTGGAGTGACTTGCCAAAAAAGTGAGGTAAAAAGTTGACTTGTCCAGGGTCCAGTAAGTATCTGAGGCAGGATTTGAACTCAAGAAATGTTCCTGACTCTAAGCCCATCCCTCTATATACTGTGCCTCCTCCCTTCCCTCCTCTTTAGGCTACTTCACTTTACATATTTCTGTGGTTCCCTGTATTTCTTTTTCTTATTCATCTTCATTCCCTCAGCTATGGTCATACCTAAAGGTTCAATTTTATCTCTAAGAAGGAAACATTAAAAAAATACAACTCAATATTTAAAAAAAATTAATACAACTCAAAACAACTAGTAATGTTTAAAAAAATAACACAATAAAAGGTTGCATTAAAGAAGTATTATGGTTATATGAAGGGAGGTAACACTCCTTCTGGACAAAGCTGTGTTTAGTTTGGTATGTTATGTTTGTAGGGTGGTAGGTAACATGTTGATAAAGTGGAATATATTCAAAAGAGAATGACCAGATATTACAGGTCTAGAAAGTGTCAATATAGAGAATGAGGATCTCTAGCTTGGAAAAAGGAAGAATAAAAAGGAACAATAAAGTTTTTTTCAACTTTTTGAAGGGTATTTTTATGAAAGAGGAAGTAGTTATCCTTTGCTGTTCTTAAATGCAGATCTAGAACAAAAGGGTAGAAAAACATAGGGAAGTTTTTTTATGAGGTAGTGAATTCCTCCATTTTATGATATGTATTATCAAGAAGTTTAAAATCCATATGAAAGGCTAAAACAAATACATACACAATTTGCAATTAAAAATAATAAAATTTGAAAAGTAATTTCATAATAATGGTTTACATTAATGAAAGAATGAAAATTATAGTAGATTTGAACACCTGCTTGAAAAGAATATTGACTAATTTCAACTAGAATTATAGGATTTGGAAAAAGAGAATGCCATCTTGTCATTAAGTCTATTGGCCAATTTTTACTTGATTTATCATAATTCCTTCTAAGCCCCAACTGACTAATGCTTTTCTGGCTACTCCTTTGATAAAATATGCTTACAACTTCATACTATCTAAATATGTAACAACATAAACTTTAAACAGTACAAAACTGTAAATACTTCCTAGTAAAGTATGTTTTTCTAAGTTATTTAGTCTTGATATTTACTGGATTCAGCATAGCCTTTTTCCTGACCTGTACTAATTTTAAAATTAAATTAACAAAGAAATTTAGTTTGAAAAAAATCTTAAATTTAATAAACAGCAATCATTTATTCATAAAAAAAACAATCAAGTCTAATCAAAACCATCTGTTGTCCCAGTGGCCATATTTTACATTACAGGAAGAAATCTTAACCATGTTTAGAAGAAAACTTAAATTCATAAGACCCTATGACAGGGAAGATTTTAATTTTATAAAAAAATGTGCATTAATTTTCTCAGCGTGAAATGCTCTTTCATTGAGCCTGGTAGATTTCACCTACAGGAGCTAAATTCAATTAGTTCATAGCAATGTGGTTTCCACCCTCTTGGGAATCATGTTTCTGTGTCTTTGTGAAGGGTAAAAAATGAAAATAGAGATGAATTCTTTTTGATGCTTCATATTTTAATTAGCCCCTCTAGTCAAGAGATTTCTTGAGCTCTGTCATTCTCTTAGGATGTACAATTACATAATCAGTCATTCAGTGAGTATTTATGAAGTGTCTACCACATGCTGGACACTGTGCTAAATAGAGTGATGTAAGTTAAAAACTACTTCCTCCTAATGGGGCAAACAAGCACATGCATAAATATAAAGTGAAATAATATATTCATATTTTATACAAATATACGGTAAATAAAATATACATAAATACATACATCTAAGGTAGTTCCAACAGTTAGCAAGCTCTCTAAGAAAGTCCTTGGGCAGAATGGTGCTTGAGCCTGAACTCACTATTAGGAGGATGAGGTATTAAGACAGTTCATTCCCTAGGCATGAGAGACAGCTATAATGAGAGAACACATTCCTAGGCATGGGAGTCAGCTGGAGTGTATTATGTGTGAGGGAAAGAAAGAACAGTTTCACTGGATTGTACAGTGTAGGAGGAAAATAATTTCTAATGAGGCTTGAAAGATATGTTGGGGACAGACTGTAGAGTTTTAAAAACTAAAGAAAGGTTTTTTTTTTTATGTGACAATAACAAACCATTGAAATTTATTTAGTACATGAATGACATTGTCATTTCTGTAGTTAAGGAAAATTACTCTCGCAGCTAGAGGTTGGACAGAAATGGGGAGAAATAAAATGCAGGGAAATCAAAATGTTGTTTTATTCAAGAGATGATAAGGGCCTGAACTAAGGTGACAGCTGTATGAGGGGAGAGAATGTGGGATGTGGGAGTTGTTGGGATGGTAGAAGCAGTGATATTTGGCAACTGTTTAGATATGTGGGTTAAGAGAGAGAGAGAAGTTCAAGATTATGCAAGATTATAAACCTAGGAAACAGGAAGGATGCTAGTGCTTTCTACAGAAATAGAGATGTTTGGAAAAGAGAAAGTTTTTGGGAAAAGTGAATCAGTCCAGTTATGAAGATGATGAATTTAAAATTCTCTGGTATATCCAATTTGAAATGTTCAACAGGAAAATGATGATGTGGGACTAAAGCTCTAGGGAAAGAAGCTAGATATATAGACCTGGGAATCCTCTGAGTTAAGCTCATGGGGACTGAAGAGATTCCTGAGAGACAGGATGTAGTGGCAGAAAGGATGGCCCAGGACAGAACCTTGAGTAACACCCACCTGCATTTAGTGGCTGTGATGCCAGACTAAGAATTTGCCAAGGAAATGAAAGAAAATTATGACAAGGAGATGAACCAGGAGAGAGCAGTATTATGAAAACCCAGAAAAAAGAAAGGATCTAGGAGGAGAATGTGGTCAAAAGAGGAGCAAATGAGAGAGGAAGGAGGAAGGCGGAAAATCACCAAAGCAGACAATTATGAGATCACTGTAGTTTGGGCCTAGTTTCCATTGAACGGAGTAATGAGTTAAGAATGGCAAGGGATTGAAAAGTAAAAGAAAGGGAAATGGAGGTAAGGTAAAGGCAGCCTTTTCCTGGAATCTGGCTGAGAAGGAAGGAGCAATTTAAATGCATGCTAAATGGGATTGGGAAGGAGTGCTTAGTGATGGCAGTTTAAGTCTCAGGGAGACAAGGGCCTTTTTGAAGGCATGAAGAAACCAATTAAAAGGGGAAGTTTGAAGATTTTTCAGTAAGAGGGAGAATTGTGGATGTGATGTTGGAGAAGAGAGGAGAGGATGGGATGCAGATGGAGGCAGGTTGTTCTTGGAGAAGAAAAAGGCCTCCTCTTTGCCAGATACTAGGGGAAAGAAGAGGGAATGGGGGATGTCAAGGAGTTTTACAGTGAAGATAAGGGAGGAGAGAGTTCCCTTAGGAGAAGGAGTTAATGTCAAATGGTCCCTACCTGAGGGTAGGAAAGGTACATACAAAGGACTTGAAGAAAGAGAAAGTTCAGAATATCTTCTATGGCAAGTATTTCAGTTCTTTTTGCCTAGGAAAAAAAATGATCTTTGTCAAGTCAGTAGTATTTAAGTGCTCACTATGTGTCAGGTACTGTGCTAAGTGCTGCGGACAGAAAGGTAAAAGAGGGGCAGCTAGGTGGTGCAGTGGATAGAGCATCAGCCCTGAAGTCAGGAAGACCTGAGTTCAAATTTGTTCTCAGACATTTAATACTTCCTAACTGTGTGACCTTGGACAAGTTACTTAACCCCAACTGCCTCAGACAAAAAAGAATAAAAAAGAAAGGTAAAAGATAATCCCTGTCTTCAAGGAGCTCACAGTCTAATGAGGGAGACAACAAGCAAAAAGAAGTAAAAATAAGCTGTATATGGAATAAGTGGAAAATAATTTACAAAAATAATGATTGGGAAAGGCTTCTATTTGGTCCTCTTTGAAAAGGAAGCATGAACAACAGGGTTTTAACTGGGATTTGAAGTTCAGGAAGGAAGCCAATGAGCAGAGAGGAGGGAAAGCACTCAATGCCTGGGGAACAATCAATGAAAGTGCCTGGTACCAAGAACACTTTGGACTGGAAAGATTTCTCATGAAGTATCAAGACCACATTTATATCATGGAAAGAATTTGGTAAGCTCCTTTCTTTTGCTATTTTTGCAAACAGTTTGCATAATGTTGGAATGAACTGTTCTTTGTATTTAATACTGGATAGAATTAATTCGTGTATCCATCTGCTCCTAACGTGTTTTTGGGGAAGTTAATTTATGTCTTGTTCAATTTCTTTTTCTAAGGTTGGGTTATCGAAATTAAATTATTTATTTCTTATTCTGTTAATTTGGATATTTTGTATTTTTATAAATAGTTGTTTCACTTGAGTTTTTTTTTTTAACCATATAGTTGGGCAAAACAATTTCTAATAATTTCATTTGTTTTTTCTTTATTATAAACAGTGCACTCTTAATTGCTAAATCTGATATGTATATCTTCTTTACTCTTCTGATTAAGTCCAATTTAACACACATTTATAAGTACTTATTATGTACAAGACATTTGGAATATAATAACAAAATGAAAAATGGTTCCTGCCTTTCAGAGAGCTTGAATTCTATTGGGAAGATACAGCATACAGATGATTATAAGATCAAAGATTTAGAGCTGTTTCCTTAAAGATTATGTTCTCTGATCCTATAGTCTTATTAAGTATATACATGATGAGGATGGAGAAGAGAACACTAATAATTGAGGATATCTAGAAAAGCTTCCTACAATAGAAAGCACATAAGATGAGCCTTCAAGAAACCTAAGCATTCCTATGGGTGGAGATGAGGAATGAGTATATTCCAGCTATGGAGTCCACATTTGTATAAAGTTATGGAGGGAGGAGTACAAAATTTGTTTTTTGTTTTTTTCTTTTTAAAAATATTTTTATTTCCCTGTTACATTTTTTATTATAGCTTTTTATTTACAAGATACATGCATGGGTAATTTTTCAACATTGACAATTGCAAAACCTTTTGTTCCAATTTTTCCCCTCCTTCCCTCCCACCCCTTCCCCCAGATGGCAGGTAGACCAATATATGTTAAACATGTTAAAGTATATGTTAAATACAATATATGCATACATATTCATACAGCTATTTTGCTGCATAAGAAAAATCAGACTTAGAAATAAGGTAAAAATAACTATGAAGGAAATAAAAAATGCAGGGGGACAAAAACAGAGGTAGTGAAAATGCTATGTTGTGGTCCACACTCATTTTCCAGAGTTCCTTCCCTGGGTATAGCTGGTTCAGTTCATTACTGAACAATTGGAACTGGTTTGAATCATCTCATTGTTGAAGAGAGCCACGTCCTTCAGAATTGATCAGCATAAAGTCTTGATGTTGCTGTGTATAATGATTTCCTGGTCCTGCTCATTTCACTCGGCATCAGTTCATGTAAGTTTCTCCAAGACTTTCTGAAATCATCCTGCTGATCTTTTCTTACAGAACAATAATAGTCCATAACATCCATATACCACAATTTATTCAGACATCCTCCAATTGTTGGGCATCCACTCAGTTTCCAGTTTCTGGGCACTACCAAGAGGGCTGCCACAAACCTTCTTGCATATACAGGTCCCTTTCCCTTCTTTAGGAGTACAAAATTTGGAAAACTCTTCCTTACCCCTCTCAATTTTGGTGCCTTTCAATGTTATTATTTATTCTGTACCTATCTTGTATATAGATAGGTATTGTCATATGGTCTCTCCCAATAGAGTTCCATGAGGGCAGGAAGTTTTTTGCCTTTCATTGTATCCTCAGCATTAGCACAGTGTCTGGTACATCACAAGTGCTTAATAAATGTTTACTGACTCATAGAAATAAGAATTCTAATTGAACAAAATAAAATATTAAAAAAGCAATGAAATGAAATACTATATAGTTATAAGGACCAATCTTAGTCTTTGGAAGAAATAAGGAAATGTAGCTCCTACTTTTCATTGGAAATGGGGAGTGTGAAATGTTTCACATGATATCTAATTCAGATACCATGTCAAATGGATTTGCTTAAATGTTAGGTTAAGGAAAATTCACTGCAAGGGGAGGACTAGAAGAGATATTTTCAGAAAAAGTAGTGTAAATGCAAAAGGGATAAACAAAACAAAAATAAGTTACTCTCTTCCTTCCTTCCTTTTTTTGGTGAGGCAACTGGAGTTGTGACTTGCCAGAGTCACAGCTAGTAAGTATTAAGTGTCTGAGGCCAGGTTTGATTTAGGTCCTCTTAACTTCAGGGCCACTGCTCAATCAATCCACTGCACTATTTTGCTGCCCAAATAAATTATTCTTTTAACAAAGGATAAAAGGCAGAGATCCAATATGAAAGGGAATTTAACAAAAGATTGCAAGTTCCAGGGAGCACTGGGGAATCCAGAGAACAGTGATGAGGAGGGGGAAGGCTAAACTCAACAAGTATAAGGCACTGAGAAAAGTAAAAGAGGGAAAAATTGTTATTGCTTAAGAAGATGCCAATTCCAAATCATAGATATTGGAAGAGACAAAGTTAGGAATTTACTACAATATAAGAGGGAGTATGCCAAGTAAGAAAAACTTGTAGATTAAATCAAAACTCAAATTAAATATTAGGCCTCTCTAATTCTATTTGCTAAGTGGAACTTCATCAGTTGATAGCCACTGAATTTAGCCCTTTATACCAAAACATAATGTCTCCCTTGACAACTTTTTAGTTCTCAATTTTTTCCCCATTAGTAAATGAAGTGATTGGCTTGGAATTATGTGAACAAAATTAATAAAAAATATATCCATTGATTGAGAATTGCCACTGCTAGGCATATGGCCCAAGAAGTTTGGAAAAGGTCCTACAGACTGAGAAAAGACCACTAGATTTAATCCTTAATGCCTAGTACAAATAGTAGGAGTTTAGTAAACGCTTGTAGATTAATAAGAAAAAAAGTAAAGGTTCTATAGTTATATCAAAATATTCATAATAAAACTTTTGTGGTTGTAACCCTACTTCCATGTCCTTCTTCTCTTATAAAAAAACAACCACCATCAGGTTGAAAACTAAGTCTATCTATTAGGGAATCTATAATATGGGAGGCTAGATGACACAGTAGATGGAGTGCCAGGTGTGGATTTAGGAACTCCAGACTCATCTTCCTGAATTCAAATCCTGCCTCAGACACTTATTAGATAAGTGATCCTAGGCAAGTCACTTAACCCCATTCTCTTCATTTTCTTCATCTGTAAAATGAGCTGCAGAAGGAAATGACAAATAATTCTATTATCTTGACTAAGAAAACCTCAAATGGGATCACAAAGAGTTGGACATGATAGAAAATGCCCAAACACACAAATACATCTTATTTATAAGTAGCAAGGCACCTGAGGAAGAGCCAAGAAGCATCATGTACCAGACAAATTAAACAATCACCACCATTTGACTTCTATCCTTTCTGCTTTATTTATTTATTTAATTCGGGAAATAATTTTTTTTCAATTACATGTAAAGACAGTTTTCAACATTTTTTAAAATAAGACTTTGAATTTCAATTTTTTTCTCCTCATCACTTTCCCCAAAATGGCAAGCAATCTGCTATAGGTTACACATGTGCAATCATAAAAATGTATTTCCGCATTAGTCATGTTGTGAAAGAAGAAACAGAACATAAGGGAAAAGTCACAAAGGAAAACAAAAAAATAAGTAAAAATAGCATACTTTGAGCTGTACTCAGAATCCATAGTTCATCCTCTGGATATGGATAGCATTTTCCATCACGAGTCTTTTGTAATTATCTTGAATCATTGTGTCTCATGCTCTCCTGGTTCTGCTCACTTCACTCAACATCAGTTTACATAAGTCTTTCCAGATTTTTTGAAATCTAACTGCTCATCATTTTCATACCACAATAGTATTCCATTATATGCATATACCACAACTTGTTTAGCTATTCCCTAGCTGACTGATTGAAAGAGTATCTCCTCAATTTCCAATTCTTTGCCACCACAAAAAGCTGCTTATATAAGTCTTTGTGTATGTAGGTCCTTTCCCCCTTTTAATGATCTCTTTGGGATAGGAGACCTAGTGGTAGTATTGTTGGAGCAAAGGGTATGCGCTCTGTCTCTTCTTAAACTTGAATAGACATAGATCAGGTTTCAGAACCCAAGAACTCTGAGAAGTGAAGTGCCCCATAGCCTAGATGGATCCTGAAGCCATCATTCTGGGAAGCCATCCACATAGAAAAGTGATCCATTAAGCACAGCTATGGGTTTTGCAGCAACCACAGCTACTGAAGCCTGGAGAAAGAAAATTACTACCTCCCAAAGTTCTTGGTACTGTCAACTAGCTTAACATCAGCAATAGATATACTTTTTATCAGTGGAATCGACATTAAAGATGTGTTATGATCTGTTTCACTGATGTATTCTAAGGACCATGAGACCTTCCTATTCTTTGAAACTATATGTGTTATCAGCTTTGTTAGAATATGAGCTCCATGAAAACTAGGACAGTTTCCATTTTTCTATTTGTATGCCCCATAGCGCTTGGCAGACACTTTTTTTCATTTGATCATTTGCATTGCAGTATTTGGATATAAAGAAATGTTACTTACTGCACTGTAATAAAGGATGGAAATAATAGTCTAGAGAAATTTAAGAAGATTTGTATGAACTAAAGAACCAAAAGAACATAATGACCTCAATAATATAAAGAAAAAACATATTAAAATATATCAAAATTCAGCTTAATCTTCTTTGATTTCAAATAACTAATGATGAAACATTTCTCTCAACAACAAAGTATTAGAGGGAGGGGTTGAAATTCTATTAATACAGGATGATATATGTATAACTTATCAGGCATGACTAATGGGTGAGTTTATTTGACTTAGCTGTTCCTCTTTGTTGCATGGGAGGGTTGGGGGTGTGGTAGCAATGATTATTATAAAATGACAGCGACATAAAATAATAGATGAATTAATAAACCTTTTAAAAATAAAACAAAATAAGATAGAGCTTAATTTTTTTTTTTTGTATAATTCTATAATATTATTTTAGATTTGGAAGAAAGAGTTAATTAGCTCCTTGGCTGTCCACACTCTATCTGGAAGCCAGGAATAAAGTGATTAGTTAGAACAAGAGTGAGCTAAAGGTTTTCTTCAGGGAATTCTATGATAGTATTTCTGTTGGATTTAGAAAAACCAGAACAGAAAGGAGAAAAAAAGATGATTAAGGTGCATTAGACATTCTACTCTAGAATAAATGGAAAAGGCTGTTTGCCATTCATCTGACATCGTCTTTTTTATTTGCATAAACTCATGTTTTTATTTTTGCCTTGTTTATTTAAAGCTTCATGGGTATTAAACAGATTCTGAAAAGGCTCTTGTTGTTCCAGTCCCTGCTGTTGGCTGCCTAGGTTTTCTTAAACGCCCCTTTCTGTCATCATTCATTAGAGATCTAAATTTGCCTCTGCCCCCACAAGCTTTGTGTTCTCTTTTTCTATTGCAAATTATCAGCATTCAATTTTGAGTCTGCGGACAGAGCAGAGAAAGTGCAATTTAGGTAGAAAATAATATTAATCCAAATGAAATTTTTTTTCACTCCTATTTGCATGTTTTGAATGATTCTTAAATGGGAATCTAGATTACTGTTCTGATCCCTTCTATCACCCTTGGCCATAGGATTATAGATTTAGAGGTGGAAATGATCTCAGATACCATCTATTCCAATTCCTTCATTTTGGAGATGAGGAAACTGAGACCTTGACAGACAAAGGGGAACCAAAAGATGAGGGCTACTTGTCCAAGGTCACAGATAGCATGTGGGGAAGGTATGTTTAAACCTTAGATGCTATGATTACAAAGCTATCATTGTTCCCAATGCACCAATCTGCCCTTAATAGGTCAAATGGCACAGATTAACAGAAAATCAAAAGCTTAGTTTATGCTACTCTCAAGCACATATTCTGAAAATTCATTTGTAAAACATTCTAAAGCACTCAAACCTAAACATTACTAGAATGAGTTAAATATGTTACCTCAAAATTGTCTGCTAAAAATATAACTATGCTATTTTTAATATGGGTCATATTGCACATTGTATTTTCTGGTGAAATGGATTCCCACCCTTATTCTTTACCAAAATGACACAGATCTGTTATGTGAAAGCTAACAAAACCTTATTATGAGAATAGTCATTGAGCCCACCAGTGGAATATGTAGCCATATGACTGTAAACAATAATGAAGATAACTCCTTGAGTGAATGCTGTAACATCATGAATCTGGTTAAAAAAAGTAGATTACATTTATATCTACCTAATTCCTTTCTTCTAAAGATTTTTAAAGGGTTTAATGAAACCAGAAGACAGAATGAAGTTAGCAGGAAAATGGAAAGATAGCTGATTGGTTTTATTAGGTATTCAATAATATCAAAAAACATCAATTCATGGGATATTTTGGTCATTTTTCAAGGTAAACATAAATCTGGAATAATCTGGTAGAAACTCTCACTATCATTTTGTTTTTGTATCCCCAGCAACCAACAGAATGTCTTGCACATAGCAAGTGCTTAAAAAAAGCTTGCCGATCAATTTCATTCCTACCTTCCTTCAAAGTTCAACTCAAAAGATTACCTGAAAAAAAGATCTTTCCTGATTTCCCTAGTTACTTGTTTCTTTCCTCTCAATTAACTTTGTTTTTTTATTATGGACATACTTCAGTATATATTTAAATACATATCTGTTGTTTCTAAAACAGTATGTAAAGTCCTTGAGGAGAAAGACCATTTTACTTTTCTTGTATTGGCAAGAACTGCATGATGCCTGGCACAGGGGAAATATTTAATAAACGCTTAGTGATTAGCTGATTAACAGATCGATTTCTCAGAAAAGAACAAGAAAATGCTGGATATGGTGAACACTGAATACCATAAAAAGAAACTTTAACAGACAAAAATCCCCCTCATTTTTAATGTGCTAATCATTCCTGAATCACTGTCTACATATAGTCAAATAAAGTTTTTAGAACATCAAAATTTTTAAAAAGCTGAAAAAATAAAAATGAGAAAAAGATGTGGTAGGCAAAAAACAAATCCAAATTGCTTTATTTAAAATAAATTATTGATGCCATAAAATGGAATGTAACAGAAAATGTTAACATTACAATAATTTCATATAAAAGTTTAACTCGTATAAATCAATTGCCATAATAAGAAGATGCCAACCTCTATGTGTGTATGTGTGTGTGTGGGGGGGCACACGCCCATGCACGTGGGGCCACAATAAAGACCACATCTTCACTATCATATAACTGACTGAAAGATAGTCTATTTTTTTAAATATGAAAAAACATTTGACTCAGTAGAACAAAAGCTGTCTCTAAAAACAGTGTTTCTTATGACTATAACAAAATTATACAAGATTTCCTTAAATATTTTATAGACATTATCTAGGATAACAACTTTCTCATTAATACCATAAGGGGAAACTTTGTTATGGGCACATATGCTTACCAAAGGTAGTCACTTCTGTTATTGGAGAAATTCAATATACATTTTAAATAAAAAATGGATTTCCTACAATGAAAAGGTCATCCAAATATTCCTTTTTGCAGATGACATTGTGCTGATTGTCTTAATCTTTAGACTACTGCAGATGGTCTACTCTAGGTCAGAGTTGGTGGCAGTTGAGACAGCAGATCTCCTCCCAGAGAGATCGGCAGTCTCTGGAGACAACAGAACATTACTTTTTGGCGTCCACAACATGGGGCAAGGACTTTTGCTTATCCTAACAAGCACTTATTCTGAGCCTTTCAGAGGAGCTAAAACGGACCTTCGCATTTTGGCGTTTAATACTCACTAAAAAACGAAAAGGTTCAACCTATTCTTAGGCAAGGCTTATTATCATCTATACACTGATACTCAATTTGATGGAAAATCTGTGCAACTCTTCTAGCTTAAATAGCTTAAAATCTAGTTTAAATACATAACAATGAAATGAAAAGGCATAATGGGGATATAATGAACTTTGAAAAATCTCAAAATTGTTTTTTTTACCCAAAAAAAAAAAAAAAAAAAAAAGAAAAAAAAGGCTCATTTTTCCTCCCCTTCAAATGATATTTATTTGTTATGAACTCAACGTCCTTCATTATTTTGGATACCTTACTCTAACTATTCTCTAGTTTATCAATATCACTTTTTAATAATAGCTTTTTATTTTTAAAATACATGCAAAAATAGTTTTCAATATTTACCCTCAGAGGCAGCGAGGTGGCGCAGTGGTTAGAGCACCAGCCCTTAAGTCAGGAGGACCTGAGTTCAAATCTGGCCTCAGACACTTAACACTTCCTAGCTGTGTGACCCTGGGCAAGTCACTTAAGCCCAATTGCCTAAGCAAAAAGCAAAAATATAAAAATAAAAATAAAAATTCACCCCTGCAAAACCTTGTGTTCCAAATTTTTCTTCCTCCCTTCCCCCCAGCCCTTCCCCTAGATAGTGAGTAATCCAATAGAGGCTAAACATGTGCAACTCTTCTAAACATAGTTCCACATTTATCATGCTACACAAGAAAAATCAGAAAAAAAAAGTGAAGGCTCATCTTTTTAATATCAATATTGATAGGTAGGCAAGCCAGCCTAACTCAAGTAGTACCTTGAGGCAGAAAAGGAATCAAGTGTCAAGTGAATTAAATTACTGTTTCTACCTAGACTATGATCTCTCCATTAAGGTCTCACTGAACTTGAGTCTTAGGAATAGTGATGTCCCACAAACCACAATTCCTGCTTCTGATCCTGATTTTGAAGTCACAATTGAGGAGAAAAAGGAACCCACTTTCCTCAATACCACTATCAACTGCTTATCAATTGAAATCTGAGTTAGCATCCTGGATGCCTTAGAATCAGCCGGAGTCAGGATAAGCAAAACTCCTTGGACTTTAGGGGGAAAAGTGAAGGGGACACAAGCTTTCCACAACCTCCCTTCTCTTCTTCCACCTCAAAGTGACTCTGGCTTGTCTTCATCCCCTAATCCCTTCTACAATTATCTGTATACATCAAAAGATTGAACCAGCACAAAATAGTGAGAAGGGCCATTTTCCAAGCATATGCTAACAGAGTATTGTCCAATAGGTAATTAGCCTTAAGTGTTCAGTTGTCTGATTCCAGTGCACCTATTCAGAGTTTCAGCACTTTATTATCAATGGCTAACAAAAGGCAGATAGATAGGTAGAGCCCTGAGATGGAGAGATTCCCCAAACCACCAATCTTGCTTAAGCCCAGACATCATCTGCGGAGGCAGCTCCTGTGGAAAAGGGATCAATCATTCTCACCATCTACCAACCAATTGGCACCCATAAAGGAGACAAGCCAACCTGGCTGAAACAGTAAGGTATTCAAAGGAAAATATGGAAGGCAAGCATGGGCCAGGTAAGCCAACAACCACCATCTCCACTTGGACTTGAACCCCAAAGTCTTGGGAATAGCAATGCTTCCAACTTTGTGTCTACAAGTAACCTGATTATGGCTTCCAGAAGGATTAATAGTCACATCCACTGAAGACCCATAAAAGAAATTTCTTGCCACTAAAGTCCTTGGCACTGTAAAATGGCTCAACATAAAAAAACGAGGTGATTTTATCAGTGAAAATTACATTAAAGAAGAGGTATCACCATTTGCATTACACTCTAAAATAAAATTTGTCGCAGTGACTAAAGTTGAAACACTCCATGTTTTGTATCCCCCATTAGAATGTGAACTCCTTGATTATTTATTTGTGATCTCCAACACTTAGGACTGTGCTTTGCATGTGTAAATAAATAAAGCTAATAAATGCTTTATTCATTTATATACTTAATAATCTCTTGTACTACACAGCTTGGAGTTAAGAAGCACCATAATCCCTGAAGAACCAAAAAAAGAATATCATCCACAGGGTAACAGTGAGATTCATGAGGGGGGTGAGTAGGCTGTGACACATTACAAAGACTCATAAAACAAAGCAGAATATAGTATGAATGCTGGCAAAGAAACAGGAAAGGAGATGGGCTAGTTATGGAGTAAAAGTGGTGGATAACCTATAGACTGTCCATATGTTCCTTTGATATCCTTATAACATCAAGAAGGCTTTTCACATATTAAACTGACCTTATATGACTGACTTTGGGTCAACATTTAAGAGTCAATAGGCAGAATGGGGTAAACATGATAAGTAAAAGGCCAGGACAAATAAAGACAAGATGAATAGTGACTTTCATAAATCTAGAGGCTTTTTGAAACCTTTATTAGCTTACTTAAGCCACTCCAGTGAATTGATAATCAGTACATATATCTAGGTCAGGCACTTCCTATGGAGAATGAGATGGGACATCCTCATTGCACAGGAGGAAAAGAACAGGCTGACTGCAATTGGGAAACTGGGTAATATTAACTCTTCAAAATACAATCCACAAGAAAATCAGATCTTTTTAATATGAGTGTTCTATATTTGGTGCTGCATGTTTAAAAATCTTGGAACATCATTATAATTTTGATAATTGTGTTTCAAAAGAACTGGTTTTCTTTATAATTCTAAGTATTTTATTTTATACATTTAAAAATAGTATTCTGAGAAGGGGCCATCGGAGCTTATGACAATAGTAAAATGTTAAGATCCCTTGGCCTAAAAGAACTCTCCCAAAACTTCAGGTAGATCCTAATAGAAGATCAATGAAAGGACATGGACAAGAATGGTGAGGGAGAGATATAGTTCTCCAATGATGGAAAGAATACCCAAATTGATGACATTGAAATTATGACGCATCTCTATTCTCATTTTCCTATAACCTGCAAAAAGAAGTAGAATGAATAGTTTCTATACTGGCTTAACTGCAATGTGACACTTCCTTTTGATTATTTCAGCAATGATCCTTCACAAAGTCAAAACAGGGAAGGCTCATTCATTTAAGAATTACTTTGATAGTATAAAGATGCTTTCTCACTTTCTCTTCATAAATCACAAATTTGGAAGTGGAAAGCACCTCAGAAGCTGTCTAGTTCAACCTACTTTATAGTTGAAGTAGCTAAGATTAGACGATGTTAAATGACTTATTTAAAAGTATATAGTAAGTGGCAAAGCTAGGATTTAAACCCGCGTTCATTACTCTCACTTAAGCTCTCTTTTCACTAAGACATGCTGCCTGTCTTTTAATTTAGGAAGCTAATAGTACATGTTATTACATCTGGAATGTAGTGTGTGCACAGCATCCTCATTTTCAAAGGATGCAACAAGTCCTAGTCCTACTTCCACTTTTATTGTTATATTTCCTTTAAACTTTCTTAAGTAGAAATACATTGATTTCAAGCATCTTAAATAGCCTGAGGAGGTCTCCAGATTTTCATGCAGATTGATACTATTATCCAAGTAAATAAATTCCCAGAGCAGGGACTTTGTCTTGCCTAAATTCCTAAGCCTAACCCAAGGTCTTGGGTTTTCAAAGCACCTCAATCTATTGTTCTGAAAAAAAAAAATTTATTCTAAGTACATGTAAAAATAGTTTTTTTATTATTTCTTTTTATAAGATTTTGAGTTCCCAGCTACACCCAGCGAAAGAACTCTGGGAAATGAGTACGAACCACTACATAGAATTACCAATGCCTCTTTTTTTGTCCGCTTACTTTTTGATTTCCTTCACAGGTTAATTGTACACTATTTCAAAGTTCGATTCTTTATGTACAACAAAATAACTGTATGGACATGTATACATATATTGTATTTAACATATATAACATGTAGTGGTCAATTTGCCATCTGGGGGAGGGGGTGGGGGGAAAGTAGGGGAAAAACTACAACAAAAGGCTTTGCAATTGTCAATGCTGAAAAATTACCCATGCACATATCTTGTAAATAAAAAGCTATAATAATAATAATAATAATAAAGATTTTGAGTTCCAAATTTTTCTCCCTTCTTCTCAAGACAGCAAGCAATCTGATATAGGCTATACATGTTCAATCACATTAAGCATATTTCCATATTAGTCATGCTGTGAAAAAAGAATTTTAAAAAAATGAAAAACCACAAGAAAAAATAAATTAAAAAAAACTAAAAATAATATGCTTCAATCTGCACTCAGAATCCTTAGTTCTTTCTTTGGATATGAAAGGCATTTTTTACCATTAGTCTTCTGGAATTGTCATGGATCATTGTATTACTGAGGAAGAACCAAGTCAATCATAATTGACAATTGTAAAATCTTGCTATTACTGTATATAATGTTCTTCTGGGTCTGCTTGCTCCACTCAGCATTCATATAAGTCTTTCCAAGCTTTTCTGGAATCAGCCTGCTCATCATTTTTTAGAGAACAATAATATTCCATTACATTCATATACCATAATTTCTTCAGCCATTTCCCATCTGATGGGCATCGACTCAATTTCCAATTCTTTGCTGCATAAAAAATAGCTACTATAATTATTTTTGTGTGAGTCCTTTTTCAATTTTTAAAAAATGATTTCTTTGACATATAGGCCTACCAATAGTATTATAGCACATTTTTTTATAGCCCTTTGGGCCTAGATCCAAATTGTTTTCCAGAATGGCTGGATCAGTTCACAATTCCACCAACAATGTATTAGTGTTCCTGTTTTTCCATATTCCCTTCAACATTAATCATTTTATTTTCTTATTAAAGCTTTAAATTTTTAAAATACACGTGAAGATATTTTTCA
This sequence comes from Sminthopsis crassicaudata, assembly GCF_048593235.1. Lineage (NCBI taxonomy): Eukaryota > Metazoa > Chordata > Mammalia > Dasyuromorphia > Dasyuridae > Sminthopsis > Sminthopsis crassicaudata. The sequence goes on from NC_133618.1 coordinate 116,189,292, forward strand.
ATATTCACCCTTGCAAAACTTTGTCTTCCAAATATTTTTTCCCTCCCTTCTCTCCACCCCCTCCCTAGATAGCAAGTAATCCAATATATAACATTTTCTTTTTGGCATTTTAGCCAATCTGATAGATGTGACACCTCAGAGCTGTTTTAATCTGAGTTTCTTTAATCAATAATGAATTAGAGCATTTTTTCATATGACTATAAATAGTTTTAGTTTCATCTGAAAATTGTTCATATCCTTTAACCATTTATCAATTGGGCAAAAACATTGCTAACAATGAAACTCCATAAAGAAGGATTCCAAAGCATACTAGACTTTAGAGACTAATTCTGACTAATTCTAATAAATATCACCTCCAGAAAAAAGTATAAATCCTTGTGTCATAAGATTCCATCATAAGATATCATGGATATCATTAATAATTAAAATTTCAAGATAGAATCTCTCACTTACATGAACTGATGCTGAGTGAAACCAGCAGGACCAAGAGATCATTATATACTTCAACAACAATACTATATAATGATCAATTCTGATGGACAATGAGATGAACCAAATCAGTTCCAACAGAGCAGTAATGAATTGAATCATCTACACCCAGCGAAAGAACTCTGGGAGATGACTATGAACCACTACATAGAATTCCCAATCCCACTATTTTTGTCCGCCTGTATTTTTGATTTCCTTCACATGTTAATTGTTCACTATTTCAAAGTCCGATTCTTTTTGTACAGCAAAATAACTGTATGGACATATATACATATATTGTATTTAACTTATGCTTTAACATATTTAACATGTATTGGTCAACCTGCCATCTGGGGGAAGGGGTGAGGGGAATGAGGGGAAAAGTTGGAACAAAAGGTTTTGCAATCGTCGATGCTGAAAAATTACTCAAGCATATATCTTGTAAATAAAAAGCTATAATTAAAAAAAAAAATCTCAAAAAACCCAAAACCAAAATCAAAAGATAGAATCTCTCATTTCTTGGGAATTCACTGAAAGCTGAAATACCTTAGTTAAAGTTACATTTCTTGCTTGGACATGTCACATTCATAGGTAATACTGTTTTGTTAACAAAGAGAACATTGGTAAAGAAAGCATTCTAAGGATCAGGCTAAAAGGCTAAGCTGGAAAAAATGAGATGGTGGAGTGGATGAGTTTTGGATGTGACAGCAGAAGGCCCACTGGATTCAACTCCCAGCACTGTCACTCAATATTTCTTTGATTCTGGTCACTGTTTCTTCTTCTGTAAGGTTAGGTTTGTTCCTAATGAGTTCCTCTAAAGATATACATTTGAAAAAAAGGGCACATATCTCATAGCTGTGGAGCAGCCAGAGTAGCAGAGACACCTGGTTGTTTCAAAGTCTCTCTTAAAGTTAATTAGTTAGTATCTACCAAAATGAAACATAAATTGTTCTTTTAGAGGATAGAGTTTTGGAAGAATGGTATGATCATCTGGATTTCTTGAGATTAAAGTTTATACTCTGGTCCAGTGGTTCTAAAACTTTCTTAAGATCCCTAAAACTAAAGGGATCTCCAGACCCCTTTACAATTTTAAAAACTATGTACTCATGAAGAGCTTTGGTTTATATCTAATGGCAATATATTAGAAATTAAAATGTCTTAATATTATGATGGAAATGGTTTTGGCCTTGCAGACCACAGCTTGAGAACTGCTTTAGTCAGAAAACTGCTCTTTTTGTAAGAACATATATCAATTGGTAACTGAAATTTATCATCATTGAATGAATACTTTTAGCAAGAATGAACACTTCAAGCATATGAGTGAAATATAAATGCATTGTAACAAGAATCAAAGATATAGATGGAAGATGTGTATCAAAGATGGAAAGGAAGAGAGAAGTCATCTAGTTCTTGTTCTCTGTAATGTTAGTATCTCACATAAATCATCTGTCTTGACCACATAAATTAATAGCCTTTCTGACAAAGTTCAACAGGGATAAAAAGGAAGTTACTTAAAATAACTACAGAATGTATACAATATTTAGGAATCTTTCGACCAAGTCATGTAAAATAATTACAGGAATATGACTACAAAATTCTTTTTGCAGAAATGGCAAGACCTACATAATTGGAAATACATCTCTTTTATAAGGACTAAGCTAAAATAAAATAACACTGTATTACTTAAATTGCATTATACTCTGAGACATATCATTCAAACAATTTAGTAAATACTTTATAGATCTAGAAAAAATAACAATATAATTAAGCCAAAGGAAAAAGATATGTAGAAGCTCAGTGAATAAATGGTGGGAAGAAAAAGGGACTAATGCCAAGCTTTATTAAAAAGTGATCATCAAGACATTATGGCACTGGTTTAAATAAACAAAAAAAATTAATCAATAGAACAGAAACAAACAAATCTAGTATTCTATAAAACCAAAGAACCCAATAGCTAGGTTAAAATTGAGATTCAACAAAATATCTGGGAAAACTGGAAAGACTTCTGCAGAAATTAGGCTTATTCACACCATATACCACAATAATCTCCAAATGAATACAATCACATCATAAAAAATTAGGAGAGGCAGGGAAGAAAATACATTTTGCAAACAGGGAAGATTTCTTGACCAAACAAAAGATAGCAAGGATAATAAATAATAAAATGAACAATTTTGATTATATCAAGTTGAGGAGTTTTCCTACAAACATAAAGGAATGAAATTGAAATTTTTAGAAGGAAAAAACTGAGAAACAAAAATCTTTGCAGCAAGTTTATCTGATAAATCAAAATTTAATACTGAAGATATCGAGAGAGCTGATTATTATATTTTTAAAAAGTCATCCTTTAAGAGACAAACTATCAAGTTATGAAAAGGCAATTCTCAAAAGAAAAGCAAGGATACCAAAAACTGTAAATCAACAATATTAAGAAAAATGCAAAATTTAAAACTGAGGATCACATTCATCAAATTAGGAAAAGTGACAAAAAAAACCCAATAACTGTTGGAGGGGAGTTGGGAGGACAGGCATACAACTATGTTCTTGGTAAAGTTGTGAAATGGTTGAGCCATTTTGAATAGCAATCACAACTAGGCATAAATTTCAAAAAAAGGGGGAAAAAGGGAGAGAAAACTTAAATGTACAAAAATGTTCATATCATACTTGTTACAGTAAATAAGTGGAAACGACAGGATTATCCATCAACTAGGAAATGGCCAACCAAGTATGATATGTGAATGTAATGGAATATTATCTAATAAGAAATTATGATAAAGATGTATCAAAAGAAACTGGGAAGATTTAGGGTGGATAGAGGAAAATAAGCAGAATCAGAACAATTTATGTAATAAATGTTATAAATTTACAATGTTATAAATGTATAAAGAAAAGCAACTTTTGAAAGATGAGAAAGCAGATCAATGCAATGATCAACCACAAATCCAAGGGATCAATGATGAAGCATACCAGTCACAGAGGCTCAGGGAGAAGAATGATGCAACTGTTTTTCAGAAATGGTTAATGTAGAAATTTGTTACAATTATTCATTTGAGAATTTAGGTAGAGAATTGTTTATTGAAAAAAAGTAATTTTATTTATTTATTTATTTATTTATTTATTTATTTATTTATTTATTTATTTATTTATTTAAAGAAAAACAACTTCGAAAGACTTGAGAGCTATGTCCAAATACAACTTCAGAAGATGGATAATGAAATGGGTTTCTCATGATAGAGAAAGGATAGACTAGAGTCACAGAGGAAGACCTACATTTTTGGACTTGGTCAATATATGGCTTTGTTTTACTTGACTATGCTTCTACAGATGACATCTATGAAAAACCTTTTCTGATTCACTCCACAAACTAGGGTTCTCCTTCCCAAACTACCCTGCTTATGTTCTCTTTATATTTATTCTCTCTCCTCACCCCAGACATACACACACCAGGACATGCTTATTTCCTTTGATAGACCATAAGCTTTTCGTGAGTAGGGACGGTTTCATTCTTTTTATTTGTATCTTTAGCATTTACTATGGCACCTGGTATGTGGTAAGGGCTTTATAAATGCTTGTTAATTATTTTCCCATGGTCAAGCAAAGTGGGGGAAACAAATCCAGATTTTCTGTCTCCAACAGCAGTTTCCACTGCCTCTTGGATTAATTAGTACAGCACAAAGAGACTTGAAAGGATTCTTTGAACTTGTTTTAAGAGAAACTATGTATTTTAATACAGTTAAATTTCTTTTGTCCTATGTATTTTATTTCATACATTTAAAAATATTAGTTTTTTTGCTGAGGCAATTGGGATTTAAAGTGAGTTGTCCAGGGTCACACAGCTAGGAGGTGTTAAGTGTCTGAGACCGGAATTTGAACTCGGGTCCTCCTGACTTCAGGACTGGTGCTCTATCCACTGCGTCACCTAGCTGCCCCCAAAACATAATTTTGAAAAGAGATCCATAAGCTTCATTAGATTGCCAAAGGAGTGTACAATATCAAAAAATATATTAAACCTTTGGACCAGAGAAGCTGCACTGCTAAGCTTGGGTGTCAGGAAGAAGTTCGTTCATATCCTATTTCAGATAATAACAGCTATCATTTATATAGCTCTTTACGGTGGGCAAAGGACTTTACACGCATGCTTTGTCATTTGCTAATGTTTAGACTTTGGATGAATATTTCAACCAGCCTCAGCCTTAGTTTCCTTCCTTTTAAATTGGGTATAAAAATATTTGCCACTTAACTCAAAATTGATGTGAATTTAAAATGCTTAGACACATTAATATGTGTCTATTTGTATATCATTATCATACATTATATTTCTATGTATATAAATACATTTAGTAACTTAAATACTATATTGTATATTATCTTAATACATTAACTGCATATTATCTATTAAAATGCATTATAAGTTAATATAATACATATGTGTTAAACAATGCATATGTATTAATATGTTTCAAATAATACAAGGAATATATATTAATACATGTGTATAAATGAATAAATATCAGCATCAATTAATACGCTGAGTATGTAGTAACTAATACAATAATTAGTATTGAATATACAGAATATGTATTAAAGGCAGTGTTTCAGGGGATAGAATGCCAGACAGAGTCAGAAAGCTTCACCTTTATGAGTTCAAAACTGACCTCAGACGCTTCCTAGCTGGGTGAGTCTGGGCAAGTCATTTCACTTTGCCTCAGTTTCCTCATAAAATATACTGGAGAAGGAAATGGCAATTAATTAACTTTGCCAAGAAAACCCCATATTGTGTCACCAAAAGTGTAAAACATGACTGAATAAAAAAATACATATGCATATTAAATAATATATATATTAATACAATTGTTTAATACATATATATATAACAATTACTTCACATAATATGCATTAATTCATAAAAGTATCAATACACATGTATCATTACACATAATCACCAACTAATATAGAGATGCATTAAGTCCTCTAATATTAATATTCAACAATATTTCTCAATACACATAATAGGCATTAATATGCATAATATGTTAGTCCAAACCTACGGCACCACATAAAGATTCTTTGCAACGCCACCACTGTCCGTTGCCATCCCCTTCTCTTCCGTGCATCTTTATTCCACAGATGAGAAACGGGGGTAAAAGCGGTTTAAGTGGCTTGCCCGGGATTACCCAGCCAGTTAAGTGTCCGAGTCCACATTTGAATTCGGATCTTCGGGACTCCATGCCCGCTGCTCATCTAGTAGCCCAATTAACGCAGTAATATGCATTAATATACACTGATACATATTATTAAAAGTGTACTATGAGACGGTGGCTAATTAATACGGATGTCGTTATCTTCACCTACGGATAATGCATAATTAATGCATCGCAGTGTAACGTTATACATAGCAGAATGCTACATTACTCCCGAGTAGAGTGGCTTTAGATTCTAAAGGAGCGCTGGGGGGCGGGGCTCGCGCTCCCAAGCGCCCCCTCCCTCCCGGCTCCAGAAGGGCGGCTGGCTCACCGCCGTCTCCTTCCGCCCGCCCGCCCGCTCCTCTCCCTTTGCCCGTCACCTGTCATCCTCTCTCGCACGGCCCCATGCTTGAGCAGCAAGTCCGGTTTCCGCACTCCGGCAGCGAGAACCAAGTGCCCACGACGGCAGACATGACAACGCCCCGAGGAGAACTGGAAACGAGAGGAAAGGGTGGAAGAAGGGCTCGGGGTGGCAGGGCGGGGCGGCCGGAAGCGGGGCAGCGGCCGTGGGCGGGAGGAAAGCAACCATAGAGAAAAAAGAGAAGACAGAATCGGGAGGACAAGGCGTAGGGCGGAGTCTCCGCCTTCTCCAGCTTCTCATTGGACAGTAGTGCTGCCACTCCTTAGTTGAACGCTTTCTTGGAGTCCTCCGTTCATCCTCTGTCCCGCCCCTCTCAAGGAGCTGTCAGTTATACAGCAGGCGGGGCAAACCATTTCCGGTTAGGTCCAGAAAGTTGGGTCGAAGGAGGGGCGGAAAGGAGGAGGAAGAGGAAAAGAGCTTGGGCGGTGGCAGCGGCGGCGGCGGCTGTAGTAGCTTCCTCAGCAGCAGCGCAGCGGCGGCGGCGACTAGCCCAGCTGAATTGGGAGAGAAGCACGCAGGCGGCGCTGATTCTCTCTGGGGCTCACCATGGACAGCCAGGGCAGGAAGGTGGTGGTGTGTGACAACGGCACCGGGGTAAGCGCGGAGCCCGGAGGAGGCCTGTGGGCGCCGGAGTCCGGGAGGCCGGGGGGAGGAGGGAGGTGCGTGGGCAGGCTGCCGCGGTGCGGCGCGGTACACCGGGGCCTGTGTGTGTGACCTGTGCCTCCCGCCCCCGCAGCCCTTCTGTCAGCCCCCACCCCTCGCCGCGCCTCTTCTGGGTGGGGGATGGTCTCCCGTTCGCCCCCCTCCCGAGTGCCTCGGAGATGGTACTGAGGGCGATGAGGGTAGGCATATTCAAGGTAGTCCTTGGCTATTCAGAGGAGCTTCTGATTTTAAAAAAATAAGAATCCTCGGGCCTTCCTCTTCCTGTAAAATAGAAGGTAGAGCTCCTGAGGCAGGAAGTGGGGCCGGCAGCCTCGGTGTGGAAGCCTCCTTCTTGGAGGGGCTCGGGGCAGGCAGTTTAGTGGGAGGCGCCCCACTTCGCACGATCCTGGGGGCACTGGAGGTGAGGGCGTGGCCCAGGGGGAAAGACCTGGGGGGCGAGGACTGCGGAAGCCCGGTGTGGGGGGTGGTGACCTTGGGGGAAGTTACCGAGCCCCTTCTCTTCCTCTTTTTTCCCAACTGCAAATTGCGAAGGAGTGTGGTCTTCAATGAGATCCAGAAACGCAAAGCGTTGTGGAAACGGCGTTACTCTTTTTTTTCCTTTTCTACATGCCTCATTTGAGAAGGGGGGAGGTCTGCCCCTTTTTTGCTTTTTATCAAATGATAAAATCAGAACAAATCGCAAGACTGAAACACGAATTATTTTGATGCTTTTAATACATTTATTCTCAACTCTTTCGAGGTTCCTTCAGCGTGCTAGTGATGTCTGTTTTTTGGAGGGGGGGAGTTTTGTGATCCTGCTTGTTACACTTCTCACTTTAGGATATGAATTAAAATTTAAAAAATTTTGTTGTTGAATTCTTCTAGAATTCTACTGTTGAGAATGTAATGAACTTGAAATTAACATCTTATAAATTAGGAAATTAAAGCTCAGAGTAGTTGTGGCTTGCACAAGGTAACACTGCATTATTTGCGGCATAACCGGGACTAGAACCCCGTTTGATAATTTATTTGTAGGTTACATAGGTCTGCCTCATATAATCATATGGGCTGTTGGGGATCATTGTTACATTATTTAGTTTGATGCTGCTGTAGCATTTTAAAGGGACTGTTAAATATGAACTACCGAAAAAAATAACGCTGATTTCCAATGACACTGATTTGGTTTTTGTCACAGGAAAAAAATTGAAGTTTAGGGTTATCTCAGGTTTATTTCCATATACTCACAATAATGTTCAGAAAACAGAATTTTATATGTAGAGATTTATAGATAGTAGAGATAGAGTTCATTGGTCCAGGGAACTTCTAAATAAGGAAATACCCTCTACAGATAATGCAAATTGACACTTTCTGCAACTTACAGTTTTAAAATCAGGGATTCTTAACCAGGGGTCCATAGACCTTGTGGATTGATCTTAGGGAACCCATGAAATTGATTAAGATAAGGTTATGTCTTTATTTTCTCATGTTTGTATGAGATGTCGTCCCGGGCTTCATCAGATGCCCATGATTTAAAATAAATAAGTAAATGAAAGGCCTTTTCTTAGAAAATTGCTTAGAGTCAGTCATTATTGATGTTTACCATGTACCAATCTTTATGCTAAGCATTGGAGATACAATAAAAGCAAAAGACAGTCCCTGCTCTTGAGGAGCTCACACTTAATGAGAGAAATGCATGATAGCAGCTATGTATCAACAAGCTAAATACAAAAAAAATTTAAAATACTCAACTGAGAAAAAGTATTAGAATTAGTTAAATTTAGCATTTAGCTAAATTCTAATTTAGCATTAGAATCTGGAAAGACTTCTCTTAGAAGATAGGATTTTAGCTGATTCTTAGAAGTAGCCTGGAGATAGAGACTGAGGGGAGAAATTAAGTGTCTTGCACAGGGTCAGGAAGCTTTTGTTTGTTGAACTTTTCTATTCTATCTAGTTCGAATCCATATAAAATTCAAAGCAAAACAAAAAGGAAGGAAATTAATATTTGTCAGCTTTGCTGTTGATGATACTTAAAGGGCCAAAAGGTAAGAAGTTTTGAGTTCAAATTTGGCCTCAGACATTTACTAACAATCACTCAGGGCAAGTCATTAACTTTTGCTTGCCTGAGTTTCTTCATCTGTAAAGTGGAGGTAGAAATAGTACCTTCCTTCCTTGCAGGGTTATTTTGAGGGTCAAGTGAAATAATAATAATAAACTGCTTAGCACAGTGCCTAGCACATAAGGAAGTTTTCTTCAAAATGTCCTAGCCCTTTAATTCCCTCCCATAATTTGGCATAATTGCTGTTGAAAGTATCATAAGGATTTGGTCAGTGCAGTGATTCTGTACCCTAAAGTAACTCCCATCTGGTGATTAGGAAGGCGTTACACAAAGCTGAGAGGGATAGTTAACACTTTTTGATGGTTAGTATCCAAAAAGATCTTGACAGGTTAACACCTGGTACCAGTCTTAAGTAGATAAAATTCAGTAGAAATAAATGCAGAGTCTTAGATTTGAGTTCTTTAGAAACCCACTTCAAAATCACAGGTTAGGAGATGAAGAGTTAATAAGTTTCTTTGAAAAAAATCTGGAGAATTTAGTGGACTTCAAACTTATCATGAGTAGCTGCCTTTTAGAAATAGATTTTACTCAGATTAGTTAACATAATTTGGGATTGCACTGAGGGGCATAGCTTCCAGAAATAAGATGAATTGTTCAATCGTAGTTGTAGTTAAACTATATGTGGATTTTGTGTTCAGTTCTGTGTACTGCAGTTTAAGGAGGTATTGATAAGCTAACAATTGTCCCAGAAACTAGGAAGTTGGAGGGCCTTGAATCTGTTTCAATTGAGGATTGGTTGGTAGACCTAGAGGTGGAGCCAGGGATCACTTGGAGGGGACAGAATAGCTGGTTCCAAGTATTTAGAGGGATAGTACTTGTTTTGTTTGGCCCCTGGGTGCAGAGCCAAAATAGTGGTTGGAAATTACAAAGTGACAAATTTAAATTAGGTATCTGGAAATTTTTCCTAATAATTAGAACTGTCCCAAAATGGAATGGGTTGCTTTAATCATTGGTGTTTTTCTTTCTTTTTTAAAAAATAATTAATTAATTAATTTATTTATTTTTTCATTTTTCCAAATTATCCCCTCCCTCCCTCCACTCCCTCCCCCCGATGGCAGGTAATCCCATACATTTTACATGTGTTACAATATAAGCTAGATACAATATATGTGTGTAAATACCATTTTCTTGTTGCACATTAATTATTAGCTTCCGAAGGTATAAGTAACCTGGGTAGATAGACAGTAGTGCTAACAATTTACATTCGCTTCCCAGTGTTCCTTCTCTGGGTATAGTTATTTCTGTCCATCATTGATCAACTGGAAGTGAGTTGGATCTTTTTTATGTTGAAGATTTCCACTTCCATCAGAATACATCCTCATACAGTATTGTTGTTGAAGTGTATAGTGATCTTCTGGTACTGCTCATTTCACTCAGCAACAGTTGATTTAAGTCTCTCCAAGCCTCTCTGTATTCCTCCTGCTGGTCATTTCTTACAGAGCAATAATATTCCATAACCTTCATATACCATAATTTACCCAACCATTCTCCAATTGATGGACATCCATTCAACTTCCAGTTTCTAGCCACTATAAAAAGGGCTGCCACAAACATTTTGGCACATACAGGTCCCTTTCCGCTCTTTAGTATTTCTTTGGGATATAATCCCAATAACAGCAATGCTGGGTCAAAGGGTATGCACAGTTTGACAACTTTTGGGGCATAGTTCCAAATTGCTCTCCAGAATGGCTGGATTCTTTCACAACTCCACCAACAATGTATCAGTGTCCCAGTTTTTCCCACATCCCCTCCAACATTCATCATTATTTGTTCCTGTCATCTTAGCCAAATCATTGGTGTTTTTCAAGCAAATCGATCATCTCTTTTCTTTTCAAGTTAAGTTATAATGGGTTAGACCATATAGATCCTGAAAACATTTCCAATTCTAATGCAGTGATTCATTCAAGAATCCTCATGTAGTGGGGGTTAACTAAGTGGTACAAAATGGAATGTCAGGCCTGGAGTCAGTAAGACTTACTGAAATCAAATGTGGCCTCAGAAACCTAACTCTGGACAAGGTACTTAACGGTTTGTCTCAACTTTCTCATCTGAAAAATGAAGTGGAGAAGGAAATGGGAAACCACTTTAGTATCATTTCAAGAAAACCCCCCAAAATTGGATCATGAAGAATTGACATGGATGAACTCTGTAAAAATTGTATAAAACAATCATTGAAACTATGTCCCCTTTGATCTGCAAAAGAAGAGAGATTGGGATCTCCCAGGCTCCAAAGAGTCTAGGAGAAAACATACTTTCCAGGCTGGACTTTTTCTAAAGCAAATCACCCCCTTCTCCTCCTCCCTCCTCCCCCCACCAATTGATCTTTTTGGGAAACTGGATCCCCCATTCTGGCTGAAAAACCCTTCAAAGTGATTTTCATTCAATTGGGAGCTCTGGGTCTGATATTGATAAGTATCTAGGCCTGGAGGCATTGGCTTTCTTTCAGCTGGGAACTTCGGTCTCAGATTTCCTATTAAAGGACAATTTTATACTCATTTCTTTGTAGAATGTCCAAAGCAAGACTATATCTTATCCTCTCTCTCTCCTTGGCATAGCTGCCTGCCAGCCAGGACTCCTGCCCGCTGTGAAGAGACCTCAGCAAAAAACCTTTTGTTATTTCTCTGCCACTGAGGAAGTCAGTCTCCTAGCAAAACTGACTTCTGCAGTGCTAATAAAACTTCCTTTTTGCCATTAATATTTCGAGTTCATGAATTCTTTCACATTGAACCTGCCCCAACCAGAAGGGGATTCTTACACCTCAACTCTCTGCACTGCCACTAGAATAGCATCAGAATCAATATGACTCAACAACTATCACCACCAATAATGTAGTTGAATTCTGAACTTTGCTATAACTTATCTATAAGTTACCATCCTGTGAACACTAGTTTATACATGTACTGTATTATATGAATTTTCTAAGAAGCTTTTAAGGACTCTGCTGATTGTATGGCCATATTGAGGTTGTTTGAAATAAAACCATCATCTAGTTCACCTAGTAGGAAATTCTCTGAATAAGAATAACTTTGAGGTGAAAGTCAGTAACTCTTGAGACAAAGTTCTTGTGAACAAATAGGGTTATAGCATGGTATTCTAATGGATGATTCAAATATGGAAAAGGACTATTCTGATAAAATTAATGGAAGGAAAAAGACAAGTAGAAGCAAGATTTAAATTTGCTCTTATAAAACATTTTGTGAGCTAATGTAGTTAATATTCTTAATTCTTGTCTGAAAGAATATGATATACTGTGAATGTTCTTACCATTTGATGACTCAGTGGGAAGCAAGAGAGCCAGTTTCAACCACAATGCTATGAAGAGGAAACTATATATGGTAAAATCTATTTCTAAAATGCAGCCATCTATGCAGTAGATGCCGTAAATGTAGTACACAGTGAGGGGGGAGGGGGAAATTAGTAGCTAAGTTTTTAAATGAGAGGATTCTTAGCATATGCTGTGTTACATTTTGCCTTTTAAGGATTAAAGTGACAAAATAATGGTCTGAAAATACTTATTTTCTTGATTTTGTAAATTAATAGATGTAGTAGTTTGTACTTTTTTTTTTTTTAATTGTGATTTTGGTGCAGGAAGAATGAATATTGATGATTTTTTCCTCTCAATTCCTTTGCATTTCTTTCTTTTTTTTCTTTTTAAAGAATATCCCATTTAATTTTAACATGTAATAGTAAATGTACCTTAATTTTGTTTATATAAATTAAATTAGTTGGCATTTTTAAAATATTAAATTCATAATGTTTGGGACAAGAAGACCTACCCAAATTGACTACTCAGAGATCACTTATAGAAAGCAGAATTATTTATTAGAATCTTGAGAAGCAAACCCCATCCTGGTCTGCAAACCAAATTTCATAGCAGGATAGGGCCAGAGCCTTGAAAATGCTTACAGCTTTTGGACATTTCAAACAAAGAACCTCCAAAATCCTAGCCTCTATATGTTGTGATTGGTCACATAAGTCCACTGTACCCCTAATTGGTCAGTGGAGTATAGTAGACAAGGTGATATATACAGCTTCTTCGAAATCATCCTGTTGGTCATTTCTTACAGAATAATAATATTCCATAATATTCATATACCACAATTTATTCAGTCATTCTCCAATTGATGGGCATCCATAGTTTCCAGTTTCTGACCACTAGAAAGAGGGCTGCCACAAACATTCTTGCACATATAGGCCCCTTTTGCTTCTTTAAGATCTCTTTGGGATATAAGCCCAGTAGTAACACTGCTGGGTCAAAGGGTATGCACAGTTTGATAACTTTGAGCATAGTTCCAAATCATTCTCCAGAATGGCTGGATGTATTCACAATTCCACCAACAATGTATCAGTGCCCCTGTTTTTCCACATCCCCTCCAAAATTCTGCATTATCTTTCCCTGTCATTCTAGCCAATCTGGCAGGTGTATAGTGGTATCTCAGAGTTGTCCTAATTTGCACTTCTCTGATTAATAATGACTTGGAGCATCTTTTCATATGGCTAGAGATAGTTTCAATTTATTCGTCTGAAAATTGTCTGTTCATATCCTTTGACCATTTATCAATTGGAGAATGGCTTGATTTCTTATAAATTAGAGTCAATTTAGAGATATTCTTTTAAACTATGTTCCTGTTATAGTAGTTTTGAAGTAATTTTAAAATTTGAAATAAAAGATATGTGCCAAAGTATATGGAGTAGTTTTGACTGAGCAACCCAAAGAAATCTGACTAGAAATGTTAGCCATTATTTAATAAATAAATTTGCTACATAGTAATTTAATGATATAACAGACATGGTTTTTCTTTGAACCAGTAGAAACTCAGGTAACTTCGAAATGCCATCTAAGTTGTTTACATTTTCAGTACTCTTATCTTTAAACTTGTCAACTTTGATGTGAAGCTCTTGAAGTTTTCCAAACAATTAAGATTTAAGAATATTAGATTCTCTGACTTAGCATTGTACCTCATGACCTAAGAACAGAAACACTTTTAGTTGTTTGAAGAGCAACTTGAATAATTATCTAGTCAATCTTCTTGTTTAGAAACATCATAAATTTGATCCCATCATACAAATATAAATCAATTTGCTTTTTTCATTCTAGTTATATACATACTATAATCATAAATGAAATTTTAAAACTTTGAAAGCTTAGCTTTGCCTAAGGTGTCATAACTTCCCTTAGTAGCACACTTTCTTCAACAATTGTTTGAAAACCTCTTTTCTCCAAGACTCCCATGTTTTATCTTTCCTCTCAAAGAGTTCTTCCTCATACTTTCCTGAGAAAACAAACGCCATAACTTTGAGCTTCATATTTTCTTCTACTCTATATATTAAAAGTCCTTGTCATTATACTCCATTCTGTCCTTTAGTTGCAGATGAAATGGTGGTTTTTGTCAAAGCCAACCCCTCTATGTGTCTTGTATGCTATCCCATACAATCTTCCCCTCTCTAGATCTTCTCTGCTTTCTTACCTAGTGAAATATTTCCAGTAATTTACAAACATGTCTAAATCTCTCCAAAAAAAGAGAGATTTGGGGAGGGGGAGAACCACTTAGACTTCCCTTAACAACCTCTGTTTTCAATCACTTTTTAATGTAATGCCACAGAAACATGGACTTATTTTAGGCAGCTGGAAATCTGCTATAGACATACTAATCTCAGCCCCAAACAGAACTCATTATCATTTCCTCCAAATACTCCCTTCTTATAACTCTGGAGAACCTAGAGTATGTTTACAAATTAGGGGTCAGCCTATTGAATTCTTGGTAGATATTGGAGCCACATACTCTGCTCCTTTTTTAAAAAATTAAAAAAAATTTTTTAAAATTAATTTTATAATTATAACATTTTTTGACAGTACATATGCATAGGTAATTTTTTACAACATTATCCCTTGTACTCCCTTCTGTTGCGAATTTTACCCTCCTTCCCTCCACCCCCTCCCCTAGATGGCAGTCATTCCCATACATATTAAGTATATTATAGTATATCTTAGGTACAATATATATGTGCAGAACCGAATTTTGTTGTTGTTGTTGCAAAGGAAGAATTGAATTCTGAAGATAAAAATAACCTGGGGAGAAAAACAAAAAATGCTAACAGTTTACTCATTTCCCAGAGTTCCTTTTCTGGGTGTAGCTGATTCTCTGACATGATTGTTTATGAAAATTGCTTCAGACTTTGAAATCCTATTTCCTTGCAACTATCATCATTCATACCATGTGCTTGATGGTCACAAATATTTTTGATTTAAAAACAAAAACAAAAACAAGAAGAGACATGGGGGAAAGTGTTACTCGATTCTTTATAAATAGCACTTTTTAAAAGTTTCCATGTAGCTGATTTAGATATTGAAAATAACTATTTTAATCATGGAATTTTTGCTGTAAGGTTTTTTTAAAAATTTTTATTTTATAATTAAAACTTTTTTTGACAGTACATATGCATAGATAATTTTTTTTTTTTTTTTTTACAACATTATCCCTTGTCACATACTCTGCTCTTACAAAACCTTTGGGTCCATTATCTCCAAAATCTACTATACAATGTGCTACTGGTAAAATTGTTTCTTATCCCTGGACTATGGAGCGTACAGTCCATCTAGGGCACAGCACAGTTATCCACTCATTCCTGGTCATGTCAGACTGCCCATACCCATTACTTGGTAGGAATTTGCTTCAAAAACTTCAGGCAACTAGCTCCTTTTCTGAGGTCCAGGTTTCTCTGACCTTAAATCGTCCCATCCAAAGCATCTTCTTGTCACCCTACCCCTCCAGATTGAACATATCTTAGTGGCTTCCCCTGTATTACCCCCTCTAGCTCCCTCCCCTCTTCTCTCTCAGCTGCAAGCAGATTTCCCTCAGGTGTGGGCAGAAAATATCCTGGCTACTCATCAGGCACTGGTGGTTATGCAGCTTCTGAACACAGTCTCTCCTGTATCTGTCAAGTAGTACCCTATGCCAAGGGAAGCCCTTCTAGGTATTTCTGTTCACATTAACCGATTGAGAAATGCTGGTATCTTAGTGACCTGCAAATCCCTTTGGAACACCCTTTTGCTTCCAGTCAGGAAGCCTAGTCTACAGACTTCCATCCTGTTCAGAATCTTCGGGAAGTTAACAAAAGGGTTGAAACTGTCCATCCCACTGTTGCAAATCTGTATGCCTTACTCAGCTTGCTGCCTCCTCCTCATGCTGTATATACTGCTCCAGACCTAAAAGATTCTTTCTTTTCAATGCCCCTTGCGCCAGCCAGTCAACCTGGCTTCTGACCTCCACTCCATGCTTTCAAATCAACTTTCTCCAAAGTTACCTACCAGTGATCTTTTAGTTGCTAAAACCATTTATGTTTTTCAGTCATCTTTCTTGATCTCTCTGCAGCATTTGATAAATTTGGCTCTTCTTTTCTGTATAATTTTTCCTCTGAATTTTTGTGGTGCTCTTGTCTACTTACCTGTTTTCAGTCATCTTTGTTGGATCATCATTCATATCCTAGGCTTTAATTGTAAGTATATTGCCAGACTTAATCAGTAGAAGCTCCTCACTCTCTCATTCCACTTAACCAGTTGCTAAGTCTTGTCAGTTCTTCTTCTACAGTGTTGTTTATATGTCTTCTTTCCACTCACGTGTTCACCCCTTTGGCCTCTTCCCCTGCCCCACTCCCCCCATCAAAGTATTCATCACTTCTTGTTTGGAATATTGTAATAACTTAGTTTCCCCATCTCAAGACTCCCCTCCCTGGATCATTACCAAAGTGATATTCCTAAACTACAGGTTTGATTACATAAACTATCCTAATTAGTAAACTCCAATGACTCCCTAATGCTTCTATGATGAAATAGAGACTTCAACCTACTTTTACAGGCTTGTTATACCAGTATTTTCTCCTTCTTTAAGGATAGCAGACACATGGACAGCTATTTAGGCACCTGGAAATCTGCTATAGACATAACTAATCTCAGCCCCAAACAGAACTCATTATCGTTTCCTACTCCCTTTTTATGAATCCTTTTATTCCTGTCAAGACCACCACTATCTTGTCAGTTCCCTGAGCTCACAACCATAATATTGTCCTTGATTCTTTATTAACATTTAGTGCACATATCCAATGTAGTGCTACATCTTGTCATTTTTATCTTTACAACATTTCTTATATGTGTTCCATTTTCTCCATTCATAAATCTGCCACCCTAGTGCAGACCTTCACTACTTTAATCACTGGACTATTACTATAATCTGTTATTTCAGTAGCTTTCTGGTTGATCTCCCTGCTTTATAGTGATTCTGACTCCATTCCATTCTCCAGTCAGGTACCAAAGTTGATCTTCCTAAAGCATAGATCTGACAGTGTTTCACTACTCAATCTCTGATGATCAACTATAATCCTGTTTAGCTTTTAAAGCCCTTCATGATTTTGTCCCTTCCTACTTTTCCACACTTTGCTCCAGTTTGCTCCTCAACTATGTACTCTATTAACCAGCAGAACTGGCTCTTACTGTTATTTCCATATAATACTTATCTTCACAGTCTTATTGTTGGCTGGCCTCCATGCCTGAATTCTTTCTTATCCTTCCCTGCTGGCTTTCTTTATGGCTCATCTCAAATCTTCTATAAGAGGTCTTTCTCAGGCTCCTCTACTGTGAATGGCTTCTCTCTGGGATAACTTCCTGTTTATCCAGTTTATGTCATATTTGCATAATAGTTTACTTGTTGGGAGCTCCTTGTGGGCAGGGACCATATTTTTGTTTTTCTTTTTGCCTCCAGTGCTTAGTTCAGTACCTGACATATAGTAGATGTTTAATACATGTTTATTGACTTGATGTGAAATTGACTGTCTGAAATTACTTTCTATTTTTATTTGTCTTGCAAATACTTTATGTTGATATATTGTTTCTCATAACAGCTTTTTATAAGCTCCTTGAAGCCAGGAACTGTTGTGTCTTTTGTCTTTGTATCTTGAGTACCTAGAATGCAGTAAAGTAGGTGTTTGATAAATTAAAACTGTTTCCTTAATGCCATTTAGGGTGAGGAGGAAATTTCAAAAACCTTTTGAGCTTTTTTCCTTACTTTGCTGCCATCTTCCTCATCTCTTTACCCATTAGGCTTTATTCATGTTAACTACTTCTTCTGCCGACCAACCTCCAATATCTTCCTACTTTTTCAGACACTGAAAATGGCCCTTGTAGAGAAATAGGCATGATAATAGCTTATCTAGCAAAATTAACCATTTTTATCTTATCAAACTACCAGAGGTCTTTGTGACCCTTCTTGTATTTATATCTAGTCATTGCTTTGAGATTAATGTAAAATTATGATATTAAAGTAATTATAATTGAATACCCACATTTTACTAAACTCCTTCCAGTCCCTCTTAGTGGACCGGATGTGAAATTCTTGAAGACTATGCCAGTGGAGTACAGTTTAACAAGTGTTATGGAGGTTCAAGATCAGTGAAATGCATCTGTTATCTGATAGAAGATAATTATTGGGTTGGCGACAAGGTAATTTTTGGCCATAAAGATTATTTGCCAGATCAAATAGTAAATATGTTGGTGATTGTATAGGGAAGACCGACAATTGACATCCCCCCCTAAAAAAAAGAAAATCAATTTGGAATAGCTTTTCAGAATGCAGGAAGATCTAACACTGGGTTACCCTTTCCCCTTCAACTAGGGCCCTTGATGATGCACAAGACTTGGATGAGATTGGAGTTAATAGCTCTTCCTGCTGATGAGATGGAGGACCATCATTTCTTATCATTTACCCTACAGATAATTCCTGGGGTCTTCTGGGCTTTACCATTATCTCTGCATCTATTCCTTGTACTGTCATTTGACCTTCTTATGTAATGGCAGGACCCCTGAACTTGGCCATTTATTCTATTGCAATAAACATAGGACTTCTAGGACTTTTCATCTGTCTTGCAGCTGAACTTTCTTTTGTGTTTTTTTTCTTTTTAGTGGTGTCCCTAGCACTTAGTCAATATTTGATATATAGTTAGTGATTAATAAAAGCTTGTTCTTTAAGGTATTGAAGTGTTTACATTAATATATGTGTTGGCTAATGTAGATTGTATCTAGGAGCTCTTTATTTGAGTAAATTAGGAAGATAGTTTTTCTTTTCTTCTTCCCCTTTTGATTTTTAGCTAGTAGTTTCAGTTAAGGGTCAAGAGATTAACTCAGAGTAAAAGCCAAGTTTCTGAAGTCCTTTTAGCACAAAAGTACTTGATTTAGGAAGTAAATCATAGGTCTTTTAATGCTGATGCAAATAAGTCTGGGGAGTGATAAGGTTAAGCAAGTACTTTGTATTGTTTTGTTTCTATTACTCTTAATTTTTGTCTCAATAAGAATTGCCTTTATTCTAAGCTGTAAGGAAATAGAATAATGATGTCCTCCTTTGATGTTGTTTTTAGTAAATCTTGGAAGGAGTGTGAATCAATCCTGGATTAGTCCTGTAAAATAAAACTGATACTTCAGAGGATAACTAATTTAGTGTTTTGTACATAAAAGAAATTATTTCCATATAGACTTTTATTAAAGATTTATTAGTCTATTGAAGAGAGCTTGACTTTTGACATATTTCACAAGCCCCATCTTTTAAATCCAAGTAGAATTCTAAATGGCAGCATATCTTGAGCTATTTATGATTAAATAGATGTGTTCAGAATCTTTCTCCAGATTGCGATAGAAGAGTTTTGAAAATCCCTAAATTCTATGTTACTTGAGTTTTCATATGTTACATTTGCAAATGGCATTGTTAAAGATATTAATGAATGATTCATGTAGTCATTTAGCAAAAAAAAAAAAATAATGGTTACATGTACACTATAAATTCTTATTAGATACTAGTCAATTGGTTTTTTTATGCCTATATATTTGTTTTTTTCACAGGATGGGGCAAAAATCAATCAACTCATTTATAGTATTGCTTAATTAAGTTAATCTTAGAATGAAAACAACTAACTCTTACTGTTTTCTTCTATGAAATATGATTTTTACAGGATTTTTTTATTTTTCTAAATAGGGTTGGTGAAAATTTGATAGGAGACCAGAAAAAGAATAATAAATGACTTGTAGGTATATGAAAATCTTTAGTTTTATTTAGACTATAATTATCATTTAATCTTTGGAACTGAGAATTCTTAGAGTTTTTATGATTATTATCAAGTTTTTGACATCTTTGGCAGAATATACCAGGTAAATAAAAACTTAAGACCTTATTCTTAAATGCTCCCATGAAGATGTTCCTCTAAATAACGTGGAATCTAAAGTGGAGAAAACAAAAATATGCCTTCCTCTTTTCAGTGGAGACGTTAGGGAGTAATATTGCATGTGTATTCTGTCTAAAACTGAGCTGTGTATTTTTTTTCTCCTTGAAAAATCTTTGTTCTAAAGGAAGACT
This sequence comes from Sminthopsis crassicaudata, assembly GCF_048593235.1. Classification (NCBI taxonomy): domain Eukaryota; kingdom Metazoa; phylum Chordata; class Mammalia; order Dasyuromorphia; family Dasyuridae; genus Sminthopsis; species Sminthopsis crassicaudata. The sequence goes on from NC_133618.1 coordinate 116,209,515, forward strand.
TTCTGAATAGGGAACAGTCACTATGGGGAAGATGAGGTAATAGGAAAGAGGAAATAGAAGATGTTTGGAATTGAAAGTAGCATAAAAACTAAAGACTTCAATTCTAAATCATAGGTAATCCTTAGTCTGGAATTATCTCTTGCTTTTACTAAATAACTGATCCAGTGCCTATGATTATATATTTCCTACTAATATATAACTGCTAATCTTCATTGCCAGAAGGGTCCATAATAACTACCACCACCTATTGGGCATGAATATTTCTTCTCCCACATGCTGAGAGCTGTCTATTCTGGCCTTATCTTTACTCCTTACACAAGACCCTCATTCTCTCCTCTCTGTGCCTTTGTAGTAGTTGTCCACATATCTTGAACTCACTTTTTGCCATTTCTTAGAGTCCTCTCATTCTTTGAGTATCAGGTATCAGGTTCCTCATTCTCCTAACTGCTAGTATTCTTTCTCCTGAATTATCTTGTATTTAACTATATTATATATAGTTGTATTTATTGACTATATTTCAGCTATGAATTACATTAGAATGTAAACTACTTTTGACTTTTTCCTGAAAGGAAATAGAATAATGATGTTCTCCTTTAATGTTGTTTTTAGTAAATCTTGGAAGGAGTGTGAATCAATCCTGGATTAGTCCTGTAAAATAAAACTGATACTTCAAAGGATAACTAATTTAGTGTTTTGTACATAAAAGAAATTATTTCCATATAGACTTTTATTAAAGCTTTATTAGTCTATTGAAGAGAGCTTGACTTTTGACATATTTCACAAGCCCCATCTTTTAAATCCAAGTAGAATTCTAAATGGCAGCACATCTTGAGCTATTTATGATTAAATAGATGTGATCAGTGATAGATTGGTAGGACTTATCTAGAAGGAAAGATTTCATATATATATTCTATTGACTGGTTGAAGGCCAGACTTGGTAAGTTTGGAAAACTTCATTAAGAAAGTTGAGCATCAAAATGTTATCAAAATGTGCATACCCTTTGACCCAGCATCCCAAAGAGATCTTAAAGAAGGGAAAGGGACCTGTATGTGCAAGAAATGTTTGTGGCAGCCCGCTTTGTAGTGGGCAGAAACTGGAAACTACATGGATGCCATCAATTGGAGAATGGTTGAATAAATTGTAGTATATGAATTATGGAATATTATTGTTCTGTAAGAAAATGACCAACGGGATGATTTCAGAAAGGCCTGGAGCGACTTACATGAACTGATGCTGAGTGAAATGAGTAGGACCAGGAGATCATTATATATTTCAACAACAATACTATATGAAGATCAATTTTGATGGATGTGGCTATTTTCAACAGTGAGATGAACCAAATCAGTTCCAATAGAGCAGTAATGAACTGAACCAGCTACATCCAGCAAAAGAACTTCAGGGAGATGACTATGAACCACTACATAGAATTCCCAATCCCTCTAATGTTGTCTGCCTGCATTTTTGATTTCCTTCACAGGCTAATTGTACATTATTTCAAAGTCCAATTCTTTTTGTACAGCAAAACCACTGTTTGGACATGTATACATATATTGTATTTAATTTATACTTTAACATATTGAACATGTATTGGTCAACCTGCCATCTGGGGGAGGGGGGAAGGAGGGGAAAAATTAGAACAAAAGGTTTGGTAATTGTCAGTGTTGTAAAATTACCCATGCATGTATCTGGTAAATAAAAACTATTATTAAAAAAAAAAGGAAAGAAAATTGAGCATCAAGTGATTAATATTTTTGGCCATAACAACTCATTTATATATTTAAATAAGTACTCTATGTTGATTGCACTGCGTACCCATAAAAATGAACATAGATTGTTGGAAGAAGCTTTAAGTACTTTGCCCTATCTCATCACTGAATATTTTTTCCACAAGTGCAAATTATGTTCTCCCATTATATCTCTATAGAGGATCTACTAAATTAGATTTCTCCTCTTTATCTTTCAACATTTTATAGATTTGGTGAACATATCAGTAGCATAACACTTTTTATCTCTTGCTTTTACTAAATAATTGATCCAATGCCTATGATTATATATTTCCTACTAATATATAAATGCTAATCTTCATTGCCAGAAGGGTCCAAAACAACTACCACCACCTTTTGGGCATGGATATTTCCTCTCCCACATGCTGAGATCTGTCTAGTCTGGCCTTATCTTTACTCTTTACACAAGACCCTCATTCTCTCCTCTCTGTGCCTTTGTAGTAGTTGTCCACATATCTTGAACTCACTTTTTGCCATTTCTTAGAGTCCTCTCATTCTTTGAGTCATAGCTCAGGGATCAGGTTCCTCATTCTCCTAACTGCTAGTATTCTTTCTCCTGAATTATCTTGTATTTAACTATATTATATATAGTTGTATTTGTTGACTATATTTCAGCTATGAATTACATTAGTATGTAAACTCCTTTTGAATAGAAATATATATATATATATATTATTATTATTTTTTTTTACCAAAAATACAAGTCAAGATTATAATAAAATATTTCATTCTGTTCTGTTGTTCCTTTATAGTTTAGAAGTATTTTACTCTTTGAAGGTGGCATTCTATATCAAGTGAAGTAATGTATGTAAAATTATTTTGATAGTATTCTACTATTTGTAATAATAGTTTAATGGTCATACTTAAAAGGATTTAGGAAATGATAAATATTTTGTGTTTAACTTTTTTTTTTTTCCCTTTCAGTTTGTCAAATGTGGATATGCAGGCTCTAATTTTCCAGAACACATCTTTCCAGCTTTGGTTGGAAGACCTATTATCAGATCAACCACCAAAGTGGGAAATATTGAAATCAAGGTAATATTTTATTTATAAGTAAAACAGGAATGAAATCTATGATGTTATCTGAAATAATTTTTGTTAAACAAAACAGCGGTCAAGCAAAGTGAAGCATTAATGTCAATTTAAATCTAATTTTGTTACTTTGTGACTACAGCATATATTTGGAATAAAATACATATTAGGTTCTGTATATAATACTTAATATTCTACTGAGGTTTTAATCCGGGCTATACAATAGAGTGATTTTTAGAATGCTTTGTTCTTTAAAATTCAAAAGGTCTTTTTCTATCGTTCTATTTTATAGGGCAACTGCTGTTATATAAATGCTGCTTTGGAAACTTGCTCATTTTCTTTCAATGCTTTGTGGCCTGATCCTGTACTTTTTCACAGTATAGCTGTGGAAAACTTTGGATGCCATGTAAATATGTGTTCTGCTCAACTAACATTACCAACCTCCTATACTCTGCCTTAGGAGGAAGCTATGCATGTCTTCCATTTGGCTTTTGCCCAAAGGTTCTCTGGTGTACTATTTCTTAGTCTTGGAATGGGGAGAGCAAGCAGGTAATATAGAATGTTTTGCCCCTTAGAGTCCAGGAACAGTAATTGAAAGTTGTTCATGAATGAGCTAGTATTGTAGGTCTTAGTTATGTAGCCTTTTTGTAAGACTTCTGGGTCCTATTAGAACACCATGTCACTTGCATTAGAGGTTAGGATGCAGTCAGTCTTTGGAGGTGGAGATCTACAGTAAAGTATAGATTTATAGTAATAGTCATTTGTTTTCTTGCTAAGTTATTTATTAGCTCAGTGAATAAATGTACTAACTGATACTTATTTTTTTTAATCCTAAATTACATGTAAAATCTTTTTTAAAAGGCTTTTAAAAAGACTTTGCTTCTTCATATCAAGAAAAAAAAAGAACAAAAATCACCAGAGAAACCTATAACAAATTGAAACAGTGGAAATAGATTTTAAAACAGAAATAAGTTGTTTGAAATAAGAAATGGATATATTAATTTCTAGCTAAAATCCCTTACAGCTTTAAAATTGTTATGATATCTTATTTTCCAAATACCTTTTTCTTTAATTCTGAACAAATTCCATCTTGAAATTTAAATCTTAATTTCAATTTGGGCATAATTATGATCACATAAGTTAAGCATTTAATGATTGCAATAAATATGATTACCTTTCTTAAACTGAAATTAATGCTATCCTTTTTATTTGATGATATGCCTAGTTGAAAGTTTAAAATGCCATTTCTACTTTATCAGAAGATTAAAAATAGTATTAGCATATTTAAAGAGTGTTGTATAGTTGTAACTTATCCTCAAATATTTGTTCATATATTTTGTACATACATGCCCTCATTCTAGGAAGTGTTTCATTTTACATTTAAAGCCATGGAATGGTCATGGACTAGGTTTTCATTCTCTCCATGACTTTTGCTGTAAATGCAAATTTATTAGCAAGAGGGGACATTTCCCCCACAAGAGATTTGCCTACTGTTCTCCACTGGTTCATTCTGATCAACTTGCCATGCCTTTTGAACTTAGAACATCATATAATTAAGGTTGAAAAAATGTGGCATAAAGGATGTGACTAATCCATGCTTTCTTGCAAGAACCAGAAATCACAGCCTTGAACTACCTACCTAGAGAAGGTCTTTGTTTCCTTTTTTTTTTTTTTTTTTTTTTTTTTTTTTAACTTTCAGAAAATCAGATGTTAATAACATTAATTAATGAATTTGGAGAAATGCTTGGAATTTGAAATTACCTGTTTGGTAGATACGTTCTGTTTCATTCTTTTTGGCTTAAACAGCTAAACATTTAAGTCATAAATAGCAAATTCCATTTATAAATAAAGTGCCTGAACTTTCCTTTTTTTTTTTAGGGTTGATGATACTGACCATGTTAATTTGCCCCTGATTTTATTAACTCAGTAAAAATCATAGCAGTACTGCATCTGACTTCTACTTAATTTGTCTCTCTTGCTTGTGTGTTTAAAATTTTTAGTGAGGATTTTATTTAGGCCTTTCTGACTCTTACTTCTACCTTCTCTCTCTTCTCCTTTCTTGACCTGTTGAAGTAGAATAACAAGATGGTAAGTGAGGTTATACCATGCTCTGTTTGTTTTCCACTTTTGCTTTATGGGACCAGTAGCTGTTATTTTGTGTCCCTTAGTATTTGGGAGGGGGGATATTTCCATAATTTTTTTTAATACATTCATTCATTTTTTAAAAACTTTTTTTTTCTTTCATTGCTTCAGTTTAGTGGCAACTAATTTAAGTCTTATGCTTTTTTTCTGAATGGGACATGTACCAAGGACCAAACATTCTAATCACTAACATAGTCTTGACTTTTTTTTGTCTACCATGTAGAAAAATTTAATAGTAAAATGGAATGTGGTGTGCATTATATTAAAATTCAAGTGATTCTGAACAGGATTAAGTGGTAGAGAAAAGAATCAGTAGAATTTTCAAGTTGCAAGTAAGTTTAATTGACATAGCTGTGTTCATTCAAATATTGTACTCATAGCTATGTATATTTTTCATGCTTTATGCTATCTGCAAAGTGTCAGTAAAATTTTTATATTCAAGTGAAATGTAAATGGAGGAAAAGGAAGGAAGCAATATTGATCAGTTTCTTCTATTATCACTAGTGAGGAGTAATAGAAACCACAAGTGTGTGGCTAAGAAAAAGAGAATACTCATAAGAATTTCAGCTATCAATGTTCATTTCACTTATTCAAATAAATATAGTTATACAGTAACCTTTTCTTGTGATTACCATAGCTTTGTCCCCAGAAGATTTGTTGTTCTGCCCTTTTATTACATTTGAGATTTAAGAATTTAAAAAAAAATACTTATTTTTGAATATTTTTAAAGACTTTAACATGCTTTCCCTGCTTGAAATTAAGAATGTTGAATGATTCTAGTAAATGTACAAAAGCATTTTAAATATTTAGTCTTTGTCATATTAGTTTCCTATTAAATATCAAATAATCTAAAAAGATGGGGAAATGCCTAGGCTTAATCCAAAATAAGTATCAAAATTTAATATTAAAAAAATCTAAAAAGGTACAGATTAATAGTAGATTGAATGTTATAAACATTTTTGTGGAAAGTAATATGTGTACAACAATATACCATGTGCTTTTCATTGAGTGTTTGTAGTTACTGCAAAATGCAGATTGTTTAGAATCTTTAATTTAGTCACATACTTCAGAATTTTTCTTATTGATAATTGGAATTTGCACTGCCTGCTGTTTGCAAAATATAATTTTTGCTGCTTGTTGTATGTATTAATATCTTTCTAAAGGCATTTCAGATAGTTACCATAATTTCTAATTCTTTTCAGGCAACAAGTGATGTTTTAGGCTTGAGTACCCAGTGAAGACTACTGCTATCAAGAGAGTAGTAAAGCCTGAGGCCTGACCTTATAGCTCACACCTTGTTTCAAAGGTCTGAGGGCAGGATGCATGATTTTCTCAGTAGGTTTTGTTTTAAGAAGTTGAGGTACTCTTTGAAAGAGTACATTATGTTATTGTTATTGTATTAAAATCTTAGTCATAGGTAACAATTCATAGAAAGGTAACACACATAATTGACATTTATTCATTCACATTTTTATTGTATTTTTTTTTTTCTTCTTTTCCAAATTCCCTATATGCTGAAGAATAGTAAAGATAATTGAGAAATTTCTTTCAGTTTTTTGGGGTGAAGCAAGTTAAGTGACTTGCCTAGGGTCACATATCTGTTAAATGTAAAATATCTTGAGGTCAGATTAGAACTCAGATCTATCCATTGTGCCACTTATCTGCCCCTTCAGTAATTTTAAGTATTGTCAAAATAAGATGTAGAATTGGTTGTGAGGATATATACCATTGGGACAGATTTTTCCTAAAATGAAGCATTTGTACAGAGTTAAATTAGTGAAATTGTAAAGCATGATTATTTTACTGAATAATAATAATACTGATGATTCATGCTGGCCTTAATAAGGCTTATATAGTACTTTGAGATTTGTTTTAAAAAAATTCTTCATAATAAACTTGTAGAATAGGAAAGGTGTATGTTGTAGATCCCATGTTATAATTCTTGAAACTGATGATTAGAGAATAGTCAGTGTTGGAGCCAGCATTTGAACTCAACTCTGTTGAGAAGTTTTGTGTGTTTTTTTTCCCTACATTTCTTCTAATAACCTTATGTAAGCTATTAAAAATGTATAAAAGACAAGACAATGTATACCAAAATGTGTTAAAATTAAGGTTAAATTTCCACAGGAGTGTTGAGTATCTTAAGGATTCAAGTGCTGATACATTTATTAATTCTTGATTTTTTATCTTTTATGAGTGATACTGAAGTATTAAAATGTTTAAAGAATCAAGCACTTATAATACTTCAGTTTTAAAAAGGGCTAATCATAAATAAGGTGAGCACTGTAATTTTATTGCCTCCTGATAAATGTGGTAGAATTCCTTTTCAGCTTTTTCTTGTTGTTTTTAAATGTTTATATAGCTTATTTGTTAGAAATCTTAGTTTTTTTTCCAATAGGATTCTCCTCCCTAATCTTAAGACTGAATGTGTTTAATAGTGTTGCTCTCTTCTTCCTTAAAGAATATTTTAGAGATGGGCATTTTTAGGAAAAAACAGTATTGACTAATTCCTTATATTTTGTGCCTAATTGTCATTAATCATTGGAGGAAAAAAGTTTTATTTCTGTAATTCTTTCCCAAAAATTATAATATTGTATAGTTGGATAATATTAATGCTGATATAATTGGAAGCAGAGTGTATCTCTGTGTGTATATGTGTATATATCTATATCTATATAGATATAGATATATACACACACACACACACATATATATATATACAGATAGATAATGGGTCTTATGTGTGATATCATGTTTTTTTGAAATGCTTTTGAGGTTTACATTATTGTTCATACTAGGGAAACTTATTGAAAGAGTTGGGGCTTTTCCCCTAAACATTTAGTTACCTTAATACTCATTTGGGATATAAACTTTGGATTAGGCTGACATGCTGTTTGGGGCTGGCATAGGGATAAGTATATATTATGCTGATGTAAAATTGTGGCCCCTTTTTTTGATTTAACTATTCTATATCTTTCAGATAGTTAGTACTACCATTTTGGTAACAAGAAGAATATTCACAATATGTTAAATTGAACATTTTTCTATCAACTTATTTTCTCCCTTTTCATATATAATCTAACCTTTCACATACTTTATTATTTAAGTATTAGATCAAAAGCAACAATGAAAACCACACAGAAAGCCCTTTAGTATAACAAAATGTAGGATTTATTTATACTAATAACTCTTTCTTTTGGGATCATAAAAACAGAAGGTAAGATCAGTTTATTGTTTCAAAGTACAATTATATATTGAAATTTGTCATTCAAAAATGAAACTTTTCAAAGTGCTTTTGAAAGACCAGAGTTTAATGTGTCACTGAAAACTGGTAAGGGGAAGTGTATATTTGAAAGAATTGCAGTGAATCAGGGATTGTTGTTTCTTAAAATATAAAAGAAATGTGATTTTTTTTTTTTTTTTAAGAACTTGTATATAAAATTTGGAATAGTTTAACATGTTCCTGTTGTAATTTTTAGGATCTTATGGTTGGTGATGAGGCAAGTGAATTGCGATCAATGTTAGAAGTAAACTATCCTATGGAAAATGGCATAGTTCGAAACTGGGATGATATGAAGCATCTGTGGGACTATACATTTGGACCAGAAAAACTTAACATAGATACCAGAAATTGTAAAATCTTACTTACGGAACCTCCTATGAACCCAACAAAAAACAGGGAGAAGATTGTGGAGGTAAATTTAAGATGGGGTTTATGTATATACATTTTTCTGTGAGAAAATTTCAAAATTAGAAAGATCCAAAAAAATGTTCTTTTTCCCAAATTTTGGAGATATGAATGACTTTCCAAAATAAGGTAAGTAGCCAAAGGGAAGAAGAGTAAAGAAAGTTTGAGTCGTCAACAATATGGGTATTAGTCTCCTGTATTTCTATAGCTTTTTAAAATATTGACCTAGTGAAAGATTTTGAGCCATAGTAGGCCCACCAAAAGAATCTAGTTCAACTCTTTTACAATAGAACAAACTGTATTCAGGGTCTTGACTAATTTCACATTCTCAGTGGTGGCAAAAGCAAGATTATAGCCTAGATCTTCTATTTGTTAGGTTGCATGTTAGGAGTATTTAGCTATAATGTGTAAGGTAAGTTTATCTTATTCCAATGAGCATAGCTGTGAAGCTAGTAGCTTTTTTTAAAATGTAGGTATTTTAAATTAAAAATGGACTTGTTTTGAAATATGGTTAGCTTAGTTTTTCATTTTGTACTTGTTGTAGCCCAGGGCTGATTCTATCTTAAATTAATTTAAACATGGTTACACTTCCCTTTTTGAAGATTAACACAATTGTAAGCCATTGTTCTTTTAAAAGGTCTTGAACACAGGGACAGGTTATTTCCTGGAATATTGCTAGCATTTAAGTTAAAGATATTAAAAGTCTGAGCTTAGCTATCAAATTATATTTTTAAAATTTCGTTCAGCTATTTATTAAGTACCTGATATGTGTAAAGCCTGTGTAAATACAAGCCGCGATACAGGAATAATTAAGACTTGCTTCCTGACCTAGCAGAGCTTAAAGATATCTCTGCTATTCTGAATTGGATTTACCATTTTTATATTGGAATTCTGTGTTTTTAAGTATAAATTTGTCTAAAACTGATGATATCTTTTTTTTTTTTTTTTTTTTTTTTAAATAAATAAAAGGTTTATTGTAGGAATTTGGAAGTAAAGCTCAGTTAGAAAGATGCCAGGGCCGAAGGTGGCCGCTAGGCGGGCAGGAACCCTTACATGGCTGGAAGGATACCATGTGTTGGCTGGGAGGGCTCCTGCAAACTGATAATATCTAATTAAAAAATTATTCTATTAATATCAAGAAGAAGAAGAAACTCATTTGTATAGCATTTTGAAGTTTGCAAACTGCCCTCTTCACAACCCTGTGACATATAGATGTTATAATGTAAATACTCTCCTTTTACAGATTAAGGAAACTGAGGCTTTATGGAAGCTATTTTTAATATTACAAAAAACTTTAATGACTTTACTAATAATAGAAGGGAATTATTTACTGGATTCAGTGCAAGAGACAGAAAACTTTCAGGATTGCAAGCCATATAGTTCACCTTTTCTTAAAAAGAGGTATAAGAGGTATAGCTGAATGGTAGTGCAGTGAATAGAGTATCAGCTCTGGAGGAGGATCTGACTTCAAATGAGACACTTACCTAGGTGTGATGTGGGGCAAATCACTTAAACCTTGATTGCCTTTTTAAAAAAAAATGATAATGGAGTATGCTTGCCAAGATATCTCATGATATGATGTTTTGTTATATTTGTTGTCAGTATATTTAAATTTTATGAATTTTTTTTTTATGTTAAAATATTCACATTCTTTAAAACTTAAAAGGCATAGAATTTTCTCAACTTTCTTTTAATCAATGGGGATTAATATGCATAATCAAAAACTGAATAGTGTTCCCATTTGCATTAGATTTGAGGCCTTTGAATGTCATAGGTTCCCTCTGTCCCAGGAGTCACAACTCTGATCCAGTCAAAGTATAAGGCAATTTGCCTGTTCAAAGAAGTCCATTTCCCATTTGCTGCCCAACTGGCATGCTACCCTAGTAGGTAGGCGTAGAATCCTAAACTAGCAGGATTGCTTCATAGCAAGCAAATTCTAATTTTTGCCCAACCTCAGTAGGTGACTATATATGTTTTTAGTTCTTTGTCTTCTCTTGATATCCTTTTTTTCTTTTCTAAATTATTATCTCCATACAAAATAACGAGCTCTGATATTCTGCAATTTGAATTGAAATCTTTTTCCCACAGAAAGCATTGATTATAAGGTAGATTTGTTCTTTTGTAGAAGTCTTTAATTTTATTATGATTACTAAATAATTGAAATGCTTAGAATCTTCCATTTATATTATTTTGTTAAATTGGTCATGTGATTTCATTGAATTTCACAAAAATGTTATCAGACTAGGGAAACATGTAACTATTTAAGTAGTGAGAGTTGTGAAGACCAGACTCATGTTGAACGTGCACTGAATTGCATAGCATTGTCTTTCTGTAACATTTATTAAAAGAAAACTAATCAGTAAGTGAATAATACATAATGAAAGTTGAATAATTTTCTAAGGGTTTTCTGGTAGTCATGGATACTTTTAATTTCTTTTAGGTCATGTTTGAGACTTACCAGTTTTCTGGTGTATATGTAGCCATCCAGGCTGTTCTTACTTTGTATGCTCAAGGTAGGTGAAACAACTATCAGGGAACTATTTCTCAGTTATTCAATTTGTATGTTAGCTAATTCAAAGAAAACACATTCTTTTTTCAACTACATCATCTGTTGTGTATGCTCTAAATATTTTTTCAATACTGTAAATTTTAAATCTCTGAAATAATTTGGGAAAATTAGTCTATCATGGACTTTGAATTTCTAAAATTTCCTTTTGTTAAACAAGAAAAAAGTCTGGTATAGATATATATAAACCTATTTATTCAATACTGTTGAATCAAGGAAACACTTTTTTAGGCTTGTAATATTTTCTTTTACATTTATCTTAAAATTATGATGTTACTGGCAAAAAATACTGAGAAGTGGCACAAATACAAACATAGATACAGCAAGAGTTTCAATGATCATGGATGGGTGTAAAGGGCTGAAACTCTGTATAGGTGCACTGGAATCAGATAACTGAGTACTTAAGGCTAATTATCTATTGGACAATACTCTATTAGCATGTGCTTGGAAAAATGACCCTTCTCACTACTCTGTGCAGGCTCTATCCAGATATTCGGAGGAGGGAATAGGGAGTGGAGTAAGATAAGCCAGAGTCACTTTGGAGGAGGACAATGAGAAGGAAGGTTGGTGGCAGAGCCTCATGGAGTCTTGTCCATCCCCTTCTCTTCTCCCCCTAAAGACCAAGGACTTTTGCTTATCCTGACTCTGGCTGATTCTGGAGCCTCCAGGGGGCGGCTAACCCAGACTTCACAGATGGTAATTTTATAATGGACTAAAAAGGAAAAATTAAAATAGTTTGCAATAGGTATTTAACCTTTAGAGATATACTTTGTGCATATAATGCTGATTTGAATAAACCAAGGACTGTATCTACTAAATATTTCTAATTTTGGTATTTTGTGTGATTAACACTTTTAACTACTTATTAATGTGCTTTTTTGCTTTGCTTGTTTGCACAACTGAAACTTCTTTAAAATAAAAATTTTGTGATAGTCATCTACTGTCACATGAAAAATCTTAATTAAATCACTAATTATGAAGAAATTAAATATAGGTTTTTAAGCTTTAGGGAACCTACCCCCCATGCTAACAGTCTTCCTTCATATCTGTTATTATTTTAATGCAATGGAGCATACAGATTGTCCAGCATACATCTCTCTGGTGTCCCTCTTTACATAGCCTTTTTTATGCAATTTATAGTTGTTTCATTAATATTGTGACCATGGTGTTGGAACTACTTATGACTACCAACGATGAATGAAAATACACTTATAAGAATTTATTATATAAGTCTCTTCAACTGTAACTAAGTAATAAAGATACCAGATACTTATCTTTTGCCTTTTGAATGATCTGCCTTTTAATTCCAGAGACTATGGTTTCATAGTTTATAGCTGCTATACATCAGCACTAAAAGAACATTGTAATTTTTTTTTAATGGGCCTTTATTTTGAGAAGCAAGTGGAGACCAATAAAATTTTTTGTTTTCTTATAAATTGTATCTTTTTGGTCAAATAATTGCCTTTAAGGTGTAGAGAATATAGAATTTCATGATGATTGCTATTTGTGGGTTGTGTGGTTGTTTTTTTTTCCTATAGCATTTAGTTTGATAGAAGAAAATACAAAAGTTTTCTTAAGGTGTTCTACTTGTATTTGTCAGAATAAAACACGAAGTTTGTAAGATTGAAAGGTTAGCAAAAAACTTTGCTTAATCCACTAATTATCATAACATTAAGTGTATATCAGGGCACAAAACTTTTCTGTAGCTAGTGTTCTAGAAGATTTCCTATATCAAGTTGAAATAAAAAAATTTTTATTTGTGTATGGAGAGGTCCCTCAGATACATTATTTGTAAATAGCAGTGTATTAAATTGATTTATTAAAATTGATTTTTAAAATCTGACTTTTAAAATTAAAAATTTTTCAGTAATATTTTATTAATTGGATGAAAGCAGAGTTGTCATTCATCATCCTTGTAATGATAGAACTGGGGAAGGGATATATCATGTGTGTGGGATAACAGAATTTGAATCCAGAAATGTTTTTAACTGACTGGAATAATAAGTAAATGACATTCAGTGAGGATAAATGTGAACTCTTATACTTGGATTCAATTATGTAAGCAAAGATTGAGAGAGACAACTATTATTTATGATGGATTTCTAGTGTAATGTTAGTCATTAATGTTACATGGCAGTCAAAAAAGCTAATTTGAAATTAAGCTCAATCAAAAAAAGAAAAGAAAAGAAATTAGTGTCCAGAAAAAAAACTTTTTATAGTTCTATTCTACTCTGCACTGATTCAGTCCTCTTTGAACTGTTGTGGCTCACTCTGGGTATCACATTAAAGAAAGGAAATAGACAAATTAGTCCAGATAAGGGTGACTAAAATATTAGAGAGACTCAAAACTATTTGCATGGATTATTCAGAATATTTACTTTAAAGAGAAAACTATGATTATTGCCTTAAAATTTCTTAAGGGCTTTCATGTGGAATCAAGCTGACTTTATTTATTTATTTATTATTAATTTTATAATTATACATTTTTTTGACAGTATATATGCATGAGTAATTTTTTTTAATAACATTATCCCTTGTATTCATTTTTCCAGATTTTCCCCTCTCTCCCTCTACTCCCTCCCCTAGATGACAGGCAATCTCATACATTTTATGTCTTATAGTATAACCTAAGCTGACTTTCTTAATGGTTCATATAACCAAACAAGGACCCTGTCAAGAAAACCTGACTTTCAATCTGTCTCAGTCACTTAATAGCCCTTAATAGCCCCACTCTGGACAAGGCACTTAACCTCTCTGAGCCTAAGATTTTTTTCTTGCTAGGCCTTTTTTCTCTTAGTAGAAATAAATGAATGAACATTCAATTTGTAGCTATAGGCTGGCCAGTGTCTATTAAATGAAATTTTGAAAATTTTTGATACGATGATATTGTCTTAATAAAAATCTTAAGTTTTGATTTGTTTTTAATTTACACTGTTCATAACTAACCCTATCTTTTCCCCTCCTCATTTGACATCATTCAGATATTTTCCCTTACTGTGTCCTCCTTCACTCATCTCATGTAAAGAAGTGGCCTTTCATGCTAGAGAAAAACTCTCTACAGTCACCCTTGAATACCATACCATTTGTCTTCAGCAGATTCTGCCTTCTCATACCCTAAATTTTTGATTATTCTCTATCTTATTTCTTTCCATATCTAATTTAACACTTCTCAGTTTCCTTTGCTAGATTATCATCTAGATAACTCACTAACTATAGATATCCTCCAAAGCTCTGTTCCTGGGCCTTTTTTTTTTCTCTTCTCTTTTTGGAATTTCACTTAGTGATCTTAACCACTCACCTGAGTTGTTACTACTTTAGGCCCTCTCTCTACTACCATCATTTATAACCTCCTTTTGAGGTTCATTCAGTCCCTGTTTACCAAGATTCTGGTGGCTGTTGTCTAATGATCTCTTCCCATCCTTAATGCATTCATTAACTCTCTTTTCTTCCTAAACTTTTGTCTTTATACTGAGAGATTTCGACATACATATTGATTCTCTCTCAAATACCATGCCTTCTCAATTTCTCAACTTATTACCTATGATCCATTTCTCTCTCCCAACATAGCTATTTGCAGAGATGGTGAGATCTGTGATCTTGCTATCACCCAAAAATGTTCCTTATCCATGTTCGTGAACTCTGAAACTCCAAGCTCTGGTGTTTTTTTTTTCCATGGCTTCTCATCCTTGCTACTCCTTAGTTCTTTCCTAGGCTATTGCTTTTTCTTTTGTTATATTGTCCTTCATTCCCCAGGTAAGCTCTACCATATCCTCTTATTTTGAGTTCCTTGCCTCTTTATTTCATGGCAAAACAATCCTTTTTACATCTATCGCTAATCTCTGTTCACTATCCAACTTATCACAACCATTTTTTCCCAAAAACTTTTCATCCCTTCTCAAATCTCCAGTAGCTCCTCCTTGTTCCCTCCTCTCATCTGTAGATTTTGTCTCATTTTTCACTGAAAAAATTGAGGCCATTTTCAAAACTTCTTACTCCTTGTTCATTATCTCACTTCATTTAGATTCTTTCTACAACTGTCTCCTCCGTTACCTCTGTTTGACATAAAAAGGTGGCCTTTCTCTTTTCAAAGGCAAACCCTTTAATAATGCACAAGTTTCTTCTGTATCATATTGCCTTCTATTAACATCCTTCCTCAGTAATTTTCAGTCACTCATTTCTGTGTATTGGCTGTAGATACGCTTATGTCTCCCCTTTCTCAAAAAAAAAACCAAAAAAACCAAACCCTCACTTGTCTATTCACTAGTTATCATCCTCTTTTCCATAGACTTTTCTGGCACTGCTGTTTCCCTCTTTCTCCTCTCCTTGTAAGATTGTACCTTCTCAGTTTTCCTTTGCTGGATCTCCATCCATGTAATGCCAGGTCACAATGGGTATTCCCCAAGGCCAGAGCCTGGGCCCTTCCCTCTGTACTTTTTAACTGGGTGACCACATCAGCTCTTTTGGAATTAACCTTAAATTAAGGTTTATTTGTCCACCTCTAAGCTCTCTCCTAACCTTCAGTTTTCCTTACCCAACTTCCTATTGGATATCTGGAATTAGATACCCCACACACATCTCTAATTCAACATGTCTGAAACTGAACTCATCTTCTCCTCTTCCGAACTTTTCCCCTTTTCTAATTTATTACAGTCAAAAGTACTACTACCCTCTTGATGACCCAGGCTGACAGCTAAAGTGTCATCTTTCAACTTTTCCTCAGTCTTTCTCCTCACATCGACCATATCCTGTCTATCAACGATCACTTAAGTTACAAGTTGTCAAATCCTGTTATTTCTAGCTTTGTAACTAACATGTCTTTCCTCTGATATTGCTACCAGACTAGTAAAGGCCCTTATCATCTCATGCCTGGACTATTGCAATAATATTATTGATCTGCTGCAAGTCTCTTCCTACTCCAGTCGATCCTTTTATCTGCTTTCAAATTGCTCTTACACTTAGACTGAACTGTGTTGCTATTTCTTCTTCAGTAAACTCTGTATTAATGGCTTCTTGTTACTTAAGGATAAAATATAAAATCCCTCTGCTTAACTTTTTTTCTAGTACATTTATTTATTTTTAATATACATTGCTTTATGAATCACATTGGGAAAGAAAAATCAGAGCAAAAGGGAAAAACCGTAAGAGAGATGTAAAACAAAACATAACACAAAAATAGAAATGAGCATAGCCTGTGTTAAGCTACATTCAGTCTCCTTAGTTTTTTTTTCTGGGTGCGGATGGCATTTTCTATTCAAGTTCTGTTGGGATTGCTTCAGGTCATTGAACCACTGAGAAGAACCAAGCCTTTCATAGCTGATCATTGTACATTATTATTATTGTGTATAAAGTATTCCTGGTTCTGCTTGTTTCACTCAGCATCAGTTCATGTAAATCTTTCCAGGCTTCTCTAAAAGCAGCTTGTTCATCATTTTTTATAGAACAATAATATTCCATTACCTTCATTTACCAGCCATTCCTCAATTGATAGGCATCCATTCCTTTTCTAATTCTTTGCTACCATTAAAAAAAGCAGCTGCAAATATTTTTGTACATGTTGGTCTTTTTCCCTCCTTTATGATTTCCTTGGGATACATAACCCAGTAATGTCACTGCTGGGTCAAAGGGTTTGCATACTTTGATAGCCCTTTGGGCATAATTTCAGATTGTTCTTCAGAATGGTTGGATCAGTTCACAATTCCATCAACAATGCATTAGTGTCCCAGTTTTTCCATATCCTCCAACATTTACATTATCTTTTCCTGTCATCTTTGCCAATCTAAGAGGTGTGAGGTGGTACCTCAGAGTTATTTTAATTTGCATTTCCCTAATCAATAGTGATTTATAGCATTTTTTCATATAATTCTAGATGGCTTTAATTTCATCATCTGAAAATCTGTTTAGCTTTTAAAGCTCTTCATAATCTGGTTAATTCCTACATTTTCAATCTTTTTGCATTTTACTCATATCTCTTTTAACTTACTCTGTGATCCAGTAATACTAAATATCCTTACTTGAACTTGACACTCTGTCTCTGACTATTTTCATTGGTTCTTCCACTTTCCCTTTTTTCTTCCAGTCTAACCCAGAGTTACATTTATAAGAAGCCTTTCTCAATCTTCATTGATCTTTATGCCTTCTCTCTGAAATTTCCCCCAGTTTATTCTGTATCTTAGCATGGTTATTTACATGTTTTCTCCTCCATTAGACTTCTCTCTCTGAGAGTAGGGATTGCTTTTTTGTCTATTATCTTCCCAGTACTTAGCACAGTGCCTGACTTTATAGATGCTGATCTGGATTCTCCCCCTAGTCCCTACCTAGCAAACTATCTATTTCAAAAATATTTTTAAGAAATCAAAAGTTTGGCCAAATCAACCAGTTTGATAGCATAAGCAAATTTCTATACTTTATATCTTAACCTCTTCAGCAAAAAGCAGGTGCTTTTTCCTCATTTCTTCCTTGGAACCAAACTTTGGTATATAATAATTATGTATTATCATAATTTTACATCCAACTTGTTTAATGTACATCTAAATGGTTCTAAAACACCTTAAAATTATGTGTATACAAAGCAAATAAAGATTATGGTTAAAAATCTTTAATTTCTTGGTCTTGTTTATACTTTTAAGGCTAATAATTTTTATTTCACTATCTTGAGTTCTTTGTACTTATCCATATAAGGACAAAGATCTTTTAAAATTTCATAGAATTTGGAATGACTTAATTTCATATGGTGGCTGCTGTAATCTAGATTATAATGGAATAGTAAAAGAACATGAATTTGCTAACTTCTCTCTTGCTTCTCAGACACTTTTATTGTACAGTAGTTTCTCCTTTTTTTTTGTTGTGTAGTTCTAACTCCTTGTGACCCCATTTTTTTTTGGGGGGGGAACTACTGGAGTGGTTTACCATTTCCTTTCCAGTTCATTATATAGATGAGGAAACTGAGGTAAGCAGGTTTAAGTGATTTGACATAGCTAGGAAGTTTCTGAGGCCATATTTGAACTCCTGACTCCAGGATGGGTACTGTGCCACCTGCCCCTTCTCAGACATTACCTAGTGATAAAAAGGTGTCTCCTCCAAAATGCATAGCAATATTTTGTAAAGTTTGAAGATTTTTTTTTTTTTTTAATTGAAGGATAGTAAATGTAGTTTTGGTTAATTAGATTAGTGTTTGACCCAAATTCATTAGTTTTCATGACTGCATGTGTTCTCACTATCACCAGGGAATCTTTTACAATAATAAAGCTGTTCTCTCACAGCAGTATTATACTTTTAAATATTTGAGAGCTTTAAATCAATGATTATGCATAAAAATACTGAGGCTTGTTTTCACAGTAATTTGTAAAGTCTTTTTTTTTTTTTTTTTCTTCTATTAATTATTTTTACCAGATGTCTAGGGAATGTGAGGTAGAATTTTAATTATTCCAAATTCATTAAAATCAAATTTTTAAATTTGGCTTAAAAGGACTATTCTAGGTGGTTGTTTAAAACATATTAAGTACCTGATGTTTTCAATGAATTGTACAAGGCAATTACTATTTAATTTTATCTAGCACTTTAGATTTACAAAATCCTTTCCTTAATACTTCATTAAGTTGGTAATCTGGCAAGTTTTGTTTTTATTTTACTGAGGGGCCAATCTGGAAGTGATATGTAGGATTTTCTTGGTGAGAGGAAACTGATTCAGACAAGGATTACTTTTAGAGATGCAACAAGGACTTATACTGAGTGATACGGTGGAAATGGAGAAAGAAAAGAATGCCAATGTGAGATATGGATGCCTAAAATCAAGAGAAGTGATCAAAAATATCACTCAGGTTATAAGCTTGGGTTACTGAGAGAATGGTATTTAGGAAGAGTCGTCAATATTTATATAGAAAAGATGTGTGATTTATCTAGATAAAGGCAAGCTCAGCTTTTAGACTTAAGCTTGAAATGAATTATATGGAGAAAGTGACATTCAAGTAGAAATCACAAGTATAAAATTTGGTGCTGGAAAGGACCATCTAGTTCAAATGGTGAGGGTGGGAGATAACAGAGTAAGCAATAGAGGAGGCACATGAAGTCAGAGGTGATGATTTCAGGTCTACTATTGTTTAAATCTTGGAAATCTATGAGACCTGCAAGAGCATAGAAAGAAGATCGGAGGGCCATGAATGGGGCCTTGAGAAATACATGCGTACATTATGAAGGAGTAGGAAGAGGAGATGAAAGAAGTAGTCAGTAAAGTATTAAGAGAACCTGGACAATGACAGTTGTTGGGGGGCGGGGAGCAGTGTTATAGAGATGGTCTAAGACGGCTAAGAGAATAGTTAACAGTGTCGGTGATTAGGACATTCCAAGAGAAGGTTGTGTATTTTTCATATTGCATCATTAAGCCTTTTCACAAATCATTTGCATTTGCTCCTAGTACATATTTTCAACAAATTTATTTCTTGAAATAACTGTTATGTGATAATATCATGTCGAGAGTTCTAGACTTGGAGTCAGGAAGAACTTGAATCCTGTCTCAAAACTGTATGATCTTGGCTAAATTACTTTTTTCACCCTTAGTTCCTTCTTTTGTAAGATGGGAATAACTATAGGATCTATTTCACAAAATAGTTGTGATTATCAAGTAAATATAATAAATATAGTGAAGTCCTTTGCAAACTCTGAAGTGATATATACATGCTAGCTTATAATTATTATTTTGAGGATTTCTGTTTTTTCTTAATTTGAAATTTTGAGGGAAAGATTTTATTTTTCCCTTTAGCCTATTAAATACAATTTTATCCTTTTAATCAGGACTGTTCAATTCAATTGTATAGAAATTTTATATTGTAGATTGAGAGCTATTTGTTTCTGTCACTTCCCAGTTGCTAAAATGTCATTCTTTACTTCACCGATTTTTAAAATTTGTTGGCTATAATTTTTCTGTTTTTTCCCTTTTATTTCATATGCTATTTCTCTTGACTAGGTTTATTGACTGGTGTTGTTGTGGACTCTGGTGATGGTGTAACTCACATATGTCCAGTGTATGAAGGCTTTTCTCTTCCTCACCTTACCAGAAGACTGGATATTGCTGGGAGAGATATTACCAGATATCTTATCAAGGTAAACTGGTGGGGAGACATAGTAAACATATTCTGGTTTGTCTTCATTAACTGCACTGTTGAACAATTCTCCTTTCAAAGAATATCAAAAAAAAACTCCAGTCTACAGGATACATATATGGAAAAAACTCTTATTAATTAGCCTCCTAGTAATGTTTTCTTCCCAACAGCTTTTAAAACAAGTGAATAGGCCTTATGTAATCCAGGTGTTCCCAATAAATGGGATTATTATTTAGGATTAGGATTAATCAAGAATTAGTAATCTGGCCTAATTATTTAAATTGTACTCTAATTCTTTTTTCTATTACAAATCAGGTGAATATATTTAAGGATGCATTGCTGTCTTTCATTCATTAACTTTATAACTCTTTAGGATTCCTGTAATTTTTTCAAATTTGAATTGAACTGGACCTTAAATGAGAGACAGGTTGTCAGTAGGGAGAGATGAGGGAAGAAGAGAATTTAGCCCCATGTATAAGAGTTGCTTCCTGAAAAACAGAAGACAGAGAGGGTCAAATGGAGCAAAGAAAAGAGGGAGTTGGCCAATTCAGTTGCTATATAAAATATATACAAAAGGAAATCCTATGAAATATAACTAGAAAGATAGGCTCACTCCAGATAAGGAGAGGCATTGACTGCTAAGCTAAGAAATTTGTGTTTTTTATTCAGTAGGCAGTGAGAAAACATTAAAGACTTTTTTCAGTGGGAGAGTTTTGTGACCCAGGTTGTAGTGTAGAAAATAAATTGGCAGCAATGTAAAAGGATCAGATAGAGAGTGAGAGTAGTAAGGGACTGGGTTAAATGCATGTGGAATTTAGAATCAGAATGCCTAAGTTGAAAGCTCTGATATATTTCTAATTCTTTGTGACTCAGGGAATGGCAGTTAATCTCAGAACCTCTTTCCTCATCTGTAAAATGGGTGTAATACTTGGATTTATAGCTTTTGTGAGATTATGTAAAAATGTAATAATAATCTAGCCTAATAAATAATAAATATCTAGCCTAATAGGCTAGAAAAGAGAGGATGAGGAGTTGGTGGAGTAGGAATGAAAACTACAGAATGGGATATAAGGGATTTCAGAGGTAGAATTAGGATGTAGCATCCTCTTGTGGGAATATTTGGAGGATTTTCATGGCAATGGAGTGGTGACACAGAACCTTTCTCTCATGTAAGCTTTTGTTTAATATAAGAATATCAAGAGAAAAGGCCATGCTGTATCATTTTCATGCTTCTAATACTTTAGGGGTATATAGTTTCATTGTCTTGGAGTAATTTTCCCCTTTATTAAGATTACAACTCTTCCTGCTTTACAGTATAGACCTCTTACTGATTCTTGAGTCTAGATGAGTTGTGTCCAAAAGTAATTGATTATTTGAACACTAGTTCTTTTTTATAACCTCTTTAATAAGCCTCTTTTATGAATATTAATATACTTCGGTAATTCACGTCTTTTAAGACTATGTATCTTTGATTGAACTTTTTTACAGAATTTCTTCCTTTAAGATTTGAATTGAGTTATGAGAACCTAGTCAGATTGGAAAAGATTGAGAAGTAATTATAAACAGGGAGTATAGACAAAAGAAAGGGAAGGGGAAGAAATTGCTAGTATTTAATACGTCCTGTGTATATGACACAGCAGAACAATAAGACCTCACTGGGTTGGAATCAGAAGAACCCTATATTTCAATTCTATTACAGAGTAGGACACTTGAACCTTTTTGTGTCTGACTTTTTCTCACCTGCAAAAAGAGGTAGTCCTTGCTGGACAAAAATATTGATAAATCATGTTAAAAACCTTGAAATACTATGTAAGTGTTAACTGCTGTTGTGTAGAATTTAAAATCTAAAAACAGAAATAGCAGTGCTCATTCTCTTTTGTTTTCATGTCAGTTGCTGCTTCTTCGAGGATATGCCTTCAACCATTCTGCTGATTTCGAAACTGTTCGCATGATTAAAGAAAAACTGTGCTATGTGGGGTACAATATTGAACAGGAGCAGAAACTGGCTCTAGAAACCACAGTATTAGTTGAATCTTATACAGTGAGTATGATATATCTAATTTCAGAAATTATAAGTCACAATGTTTTTTCTTCATGACTGAGTTTCAGTCTACATAGAAGAAAATAATATGCACATTGATGAGATAGAGCATTTAAAATAGTGGAGTGTATTTGCTTTTTTAGAGGACATTTCCTACTTCAAACTAAATGTTTTTGTTCATGTATTAAGAATTATAAATAACTGTTTGAAAGGTTGGGGTCCATTGTTTTTAAAATCCTCTTTCATTTCTTAAGATTTATTATAAAATGACCATTTTATAATACTATACAGCATAGAATAAAGCTGACAATTCTGTATGCATTTGTTCTGTTGTTCTACTTCCATCCTTCCCCAAATTTGGATATGTAAAAATTTGCTATTTACAGTTCAGTAGGCAGCATTCTTTTCTTTGAATCTGGATTTAACTAATTAACTAATTGTTCATAAATCCTAGCCATTAAATAAAATTAATGGAATAGATAACATTTATTTCCCTATAACAGAGTTAACTTTTTAAAAGACTTCAGTTGTTAACTTAAAGTAACAACAATTTTTAGCCTTTAAATTTATCTAAATATGGCTGTCTTTTCTTAATTTTATTTAGGAAAGAAAGCCATATTTAATACTGACTAAATATGTAATGAAGCCTTTTTTTTTTTTTTTTTTTTTTTTTTTAAGCAAAATCACAATTATTGAGTTCCTTCTGTAACTTTTTTAAAAGGTATGCTTAAGACAGTCATAGATTCCTAATCTTTTACTTGCCTTCATGATTTATATTGGAGAAAAATGGGAGGGAAGAAATGAAAAAATTGACTCCTACCAATAAGGGAATTATAAAGTGATGATATGACAATATAAAAGAAAAGAACAAAATGTTTCATAAAGTTTGAGATGTTATATATAGCCAAGACTACCTCATCTTTGAATATTTTCTCCTCAGATCTCTTGATCTGTTAAAAGCAAACTTTTCTGTTAAACTCACTTGAGATATTCGAGGATACCATACATTGGTTTGTAATTTATGTTTAAAATTTACATTTTACAACTCAGAAATAAAATAGAAGACAGTTCTATAATATGAAATGTGTTCTAAAAATTACTGCTATGGAAAATTGTACAGTAAAAACCATAGCTTTTTGGGGGAATATGGCCTTAGGGAAATTCACTAAAAATTTTGTCAGTGAAACATAAAAAAAAGATAGAAACATAATCATTAGTACAATTTAAAACATTTGTTTAAGAAATATATGCTAAAAGTAAATAATGGTGCTGCTTATCTTGACAAAAGGAGAATGTTTGTGCTTGAACATATTGCTCCAGCTGTACCAGAAGATAAACAATAAAAATGCCGTTTCATTTTGGAAAATAAGATCTTAAGTTTGATTGTAGGAATGAACATTAAAAGGATTATAGGGTATGAATTACTATGAATTGGTACACTTTTCTATGTTCTCACTCTTTTCTCTCTGATAAAATAAGTCCTAAACAAACTCAAAATTTA
Organism: Sminthopsis crassicaudata; assembly: GCF_048593235.1. NCBI lineage: Eukaryota > Metazoa > Chordata > Mammalia > Dasyuromorphia > Dasyuridae > Sminthopsis > Sminthopsis crassicaudata. The sequence goes on from NC_133618.1 coordinate 116,233,365, forward strand.
TTTTATGCTCAGATTTTTACCACATAGGAACAGATTTGTTTTTAAAAATGCATGTTATAATAGAATTGAATGGACTTCTGATTAAAATACTGATTTTAATTTGATTATTGTAGCTAACAGATGCAATAGTTTTAGATGAGTTATTTCTATCATGGGAACTAATTATATAACAGAATCAATTGAAGAGGTGCTAAATATAATGAATATGTTAAAAATTTTAAAGCAACTGTGATTAAATACCATAATTAATTTTAGGATCTCATGAAGAAATATATCAAATGCCAACATACCAATGCACATATTTGGCTTGTAATTTCAGTCTGCTGAACAGTATAGTGGTAGCAGAGAGGAAATTTCTTTTCAGAATTGCTCATTTAAATAAACATAATCTTGATATTACTGAAATATTTGCTTCACGAAACCATATACCTTAAAAATTGATATGAGTCTTCTATTTTTAAGCTTATATTAAATGTTTTAAAATTTTATATCTTAAATATTCTGTTACTGCAGAACACTTAAAGTTTCACTATACCTAAGTTATTTAACCTTTGGTAAATAATAAACCCTTTGCCTTCAATATCCTGAACGGAGAGTGAAAATCCAGCTTTTAATTGTAGACTATATATGCATTCTTTAGATACTTAGAATGGTATTGAGAGTAAATATATTCACATTTCTATGCACATAGCGCCCCAATTTTTTCTTCTTTTTGCTGAGCTCCAGTCTTAGGTCATAGTACTTAAGTTCCATAAGATCTTGGAGATCTTTTGCCCAATTCCCATCTTATTGATCAAAGACAACTGAGACCTAGGGCAGAGAAATGACTTGTTCTTTTGTTCATACAGATAGTAAGCATCAGAGGCAGAATTTGAACCCAACTCTGACTGATCTTTATATTCGGTATTCTTTCCACTCTACCATATTGTTGGAGGTCCCAAAGGTATCCGACTCATCCTATTCAAAATAGGATTTAGAACACATTATCTTCGTCTCCCAGACCCACCTCTTCCTCTACCCCCTCGACTGTTTCTCCATTGCCTTTTGGAGAAAATACATATTCTTTTGTGTTCACTTAAAATCTTCATAACTGTGCCCAAAGAGCTATCAAACTCTGCATACCCTCTAATACAGCAGTGTCTCTACTGGGTCTATATCCCAAAGAGATTATAAAGAAGGGAAGGGGACCCAAATGTACAAAAATGTTTGTGGCAGCCCTTTTTTGTAATGGCAAGAAACTAGAAACCGAGTGGATGCCAATCACTTGGAGAATGGCTAAATAAGTTGTGGTATATGAATGTTATGGAATATTATTGTTCTATAAGAAACGACCAACAGGATGGTTTCAGAGAGGTCTGGAGAGGCTTATATGAACTGATACTAAATGAAGTGTACAGAACCAAGAGAACATTGTACACAGAAACAAGATTAGGTGATGTTCAACTTTGATGAATATGACTCTTTTCAACAATGAAATGATTCAGGCCAATTCCAATAGACTTCTGATGGAGAGAGAGCCATCTACATCCAGATTGAGGACTATAGGGATTGAATTTGTATCAATAGTATTTTCATCTTTTTTTGTTATTGTTATTTGCTTGCCTGTTTTTTTTTTCTTTAAGGTGTGTGTGTGTGTGTGTGTGTGTGTGTGTGTGTGTGTGTGTGTGTGTGTGTGTGTGTTTTGCTTATTGATCTGATTTTCTTGTGTAGCATGATGAATATGGAAATACATTTAAAAGAATAATATATGTATACCTATATTGAATTGCTTGCCATCTGTGGGTAGGAGTAGAGGGAGTGAGGTAGAAAAATTTGGAACACAAGATTGTGCAAAGGTGATTGTTGAAAACTTTTTGCATGTATTAGGAAAAATATAAAGATATTAAAGAAATTGGGGGGGGGAGAAATCCCTTCACAATTTGACTTCAACATATTTTCTATGTTGACTACATAACATAAGCCATTGTTTGCTCTACCTATAATTCAAGCCAGATTAGCCTACTTATATCTTTACACAGACTGTCTTCCCATATTTTGAATGTCTCATACCTTTCTATCTTTTGGGAAACCAAATTTCCTTCAAGTTTCAGATAGTGACACCTCTTTTAAAAGCATTGTTTTGATTTCTTCTGATTGTTAATGATTCAATATTTATTTTTGTTTGCTTGTCTGTGAATAGGCTTTGTCCCCCAAGTAGAGTAAAAACTCTTTGAGGGTAACAACTGTTTATATCTATAGTGCTTGGTACATTTTCTGACCATAATAAGAGCTTTATAAAAGCATATTGATTAAAGGTGAAGGAAAAGAATCATAGAAATTTGTATGACATGCCCAGTTATTCAGACATTTAAGTGGTAGAGTCTATATTTGAACTTGTCCATTATTCTCTTAAAACACAAATGCAAATGCCTTTTTTCTAGTTGGCCTATTTTTTTTGGTCATGAATTCTTATTAAATATAATTTTACTCATATTTTCTTACATTTTAGCTCCCAGATGGCCGAATTATCAAGGTTGGTGGAGAGAGATTTGAAGCACCTGAAGCTTTATTTCAACCTCATTTGATCAATGTGGAAGGAGTGGGTGTTGCTGAATTGCTTTTTAACACAATTCAGGCTGCTGATATTGATACCAGGTAGGTTGCAATGATTTGTTAAGATGATTTGTGCTTTTATATAAGCTTTTAGAAATGGATATTTGTAAATAGTGGTTGAGCTGTTATTTAATTCACAATAGTTAATATTTTTAAGTACAAGAAAGTAATTTTTGAAGGATGGCAGTGAATTTCAAACATTAAAAATAGACCCATGATAGTGGGTTAAAAGTTACTTTTTAAAGCATAGATTAGTTGACCATAATTTAAGGGGATATGCTCAGTGAGTCATTTTGGTAAAGTAATTGTGGAAGAGCAGATAATGAGTATAAGTTAAAACAGAACATTTGTTTTAGGCTGAATCTTGGCAAACAGTAAGACAAATAGAAGACTGTCAGATAGCCCTCTAATCCACACTTTCTAATTATGGTAAATACTTTTGGCAAGGATATTTTTGTTTCTTAGTTGATATAATAATGTCTATTAAAGTCCATATGGTCCATTTTTGTTCATAAGATTCTAGTATGTGTGGAAGGAACCTTAAAGGCCATCTCATCCAATTTCTACTTAAAACAAAAAAAAAAAAACTCTGAATGTCACACACCAAATGAATATTTCCATACAGAATTGTGGATGGAACTATAGCTCTGCATTATGTAGAGCTTGCTTTTCTTCTTTGATATAGAATAGATTCTGCATGTGACTTTATTTTTCCTTTTTAAAAATTTTAATATTTTATTTTTCCCCAGGTACATGTAAAATAACTTCTTAAAACTTTGAGTTCCATATTCTTTCTCTTCTTCCCTCTCCTATTTCCCCTCTGATTAAGAAGGCATTTGTGAAGTTACACAAAACATTTCCATAGAAGTCATCAACATGTAACTTTCAAAATTATGCTTTTTATTGTCTGCTATTCTTTTTGACTTTTTCTTTGTTTTTTTCAAAAATGCTTATGCCTTTTGTTCTTCCTCTCTATTTTTCTTTTTTATGCCTTTTTTTTGGTGTGTAATCCTATCCTTAGTTTGCCACTTTGCCCTTCTTACATTTCTTTATTTGAAAAAAAGTTATTCAAAACTAGTATGACAAATATGTACAGTTAAGGAAAATAAATCTGTACAGTGGCCAAGTCTGCAAATATGTTTGCATTTTGAGTTTATCTGACTCCTCTGTCAGAAGGTGGATTGTATCTCTCATCATTGCTCTTCTGATATTTTCAATCCTATTTATAAAGAAACTGAGGACCCAGAACGTTGTGATTTGTCCTGAATCATACACAGTAGTGTCAGGGAGGATGTGAACTTGTCTCCTCTGATGCCAGAGCCAGTGTTCTTTCCACCATATCATGCTCCTCCCATTGTTTACTTATGACTAGTATTTGGTTTTTTGTATTTTTTTTTTTTTTTTAAAACACCTTTAATACACAAAACATCATTTGAGCCATAACATATATATGTTTATTACATATAGAAAAACATACCTAAATACTTAATATTCATATGTGTATATTTGTATATGTGTATATTTTTAATCCTCAGAGCTTCAGATGCAGAGTATCCACTCTTATGAATAAATAGAATAATATACCACTTAGTACTGAGTCCATAATTATGGTACCATTATGTAACTGAGAGGCTTGTTGTCCACTGGCAGCACCAGCAAGTATCTGTTAAGGCCTGTGACTAGTAGTGCTTTTCCATGCAGTATATTATTGGAAAATGGAGACTTTGCAGGATTATTTAAATGAAACTAAATTAAAAGCAACACCAGAAATAAATAGTTGCCCTGGAAAGAGCATGGATGTGGAAACAGGCAATCAGCAAATATTTATTAAGGATTTATTGTGTTCTGGGCATTGTGCTAGGAGTTGGATTTGAGTTTCAGCTCTGCCACTTGTTAATTTGGACAGGCATGGGATGGAAATCCACCTCTTTCACGTGGATATTGTGGCACAGCTCCCAGATTCCTATCAGTAACACTCTTGACTTATATGTATCCAGCAAGAGTAAGGGTGATGATGGAGGGTCCAAGTAGGACTTCATGACTCCTGAGGGTGTACCACCCAGAGCTCCTTACAGATTCTAAAGTGCATTGATTTCCTGTTGTCTTTTTGAATTCTCAATCTATAACCTGATTTATTTTCTCTAGATCTGAATTTTATAAGCACATTGTGCTTTCTGGAGGTTCTACCATGTACCCTGGACTGCCATCTCGTTTGGAACGTGAACTTAAACAGCTTTACTTAGAACGAGTTTTAAAGGGAGATGTGGAAAAACTTTCGGTGAGTGTGAGCAGCCAACACCATGGAGAGAATTGTAGTTTTAAAATTCTATAATTTGATCCTGAGAGCCACTAGAGGGAGCCAGGAGCTCAGCTTTGCATAACATGTAATCAGCTAGAACAATTTGGAGAATGGAGTGATGTTTTTCTTGCATCTCCTGACCAGACAGGACCAAACCCTTCAGGCAAACTTCAGAGATTGGGATAGAGTCACATAGTGACTCTGAGAATTATCTTTTCTGATTTTATTATTTATAACCAATTCTCTGGCCAAAATGACTAAATATTTCTCTTTGCTTTTCTAAATATTTGCTGTCTTTGCTTTAGACTAAACAAGAGTCCTTTACTGTCTTTAAGACTTTTATTATGTGTTATAAAACAATATAGTTAAAAGTTTGTATATTCCTTTCCTATCCTCTTCATTTCTAACTATTTAATGAGCTATTCTCCTCATTGATCACCTCCCATCCCCACCTCATTTAACCCTTCATTTCCTAAAACCAACTCAATATATCTTCCCCCAAAACCCTCTCCTGATCTCTGAATTTCTGAGGCACCTAGGACCTGCAGTCAGGAGTACTAGAGTTCCATTCTGGCCTCAGAAGTTTACTAGTTATATGATCCTAGCAAGTCATTTAACTTTTCTTTGTCTCAATTTCCTGAAGTATAAAATGGAGATAATAATAGTACCCACTTCTCCAGTAGTTGTGAGGATCAAATAAAATAATATATGTAAGTAACATTCTGAGAAGGGATCTATAGATTTCATCATTGGCTATCTTACTTGGGAGAGCTTAGTACTCTTATTTCCTTACTTATTTTGGTTATCCATTCCCAGTTATCCACTATTATTTTCTAATTTCATTCCTAGAGTCTTTCTTTGTAGAAGAAACAAAAAGTAGGAATCTAACATTTGTGCCTTCTTTTCCCTATTGATTATCCAGCATAACTTTAAAAGTTAGTTTTCTTAACCTTATCTCACTTTCAACTTATTCTTATCTTAAGCACTTATAATATTCTTTGTGGATTATGCTGTGCTTTTGAACTCATTCTCCATTACCTGTCTTTTGACATGTCTTTTTAGGTTTCTTATATAGCCGTGTTAAGTGCCTTTGGACAACACCCTCTTTTCCATATCCAGGTTTTTTTCTTTCTGCATGACTCTATAGAATTTTAAACCATAAGATTGTTTCCTTTTTAAAAATTTTTGTGAAATATTTCTCCCCAAATCTAGGCTCTGCCTAGCTTTCTTGCCTTCAGTCACACATTTCAAGATGAAATGATTATTCTCCCTAAGGCTTTGATAGAAAAGTGATAGTCAGTCAAGTGGTAGACTTGGAGCTAAAAAGACTTGGGTTTTATTCCTTCCTTTGACACTTATTAGCTATGTGATTGTGAGCATATTATTTAACTTCTCTCCACTTTAGCTTCTTTATCTATAAAATGGAGGTGGAAACTATGAATATCTACTTCATTGATGAAGATCAAATTAGATAGTATTAGTTTAATATAGATATGAAATATAGATAGGATAAAGCATTTTGAAAACCCTAACATGCTATATAAATAGTAGTTTTAATTATTTACACTCCAGAAACAAGTTCTTTTGTGTAAGAATTAAGTTTCAGAATAAGACTTTTTCCTGGTTGATCCCTTTCACTTGGAAGGATGCAATTAACATTAAAACATAACAAGAAAGGACTTGCGATTCTGCATTTGGCAGACCTCCAGTAGCTGTCTACATAATTCAAGTTCTATGTCACTACTATATCATTTCCCTGTGCTAAACTTATAACTTATTTCCTAAACTCCACATATAATTACTTTTTTGGCCTATTTGTCTTGTAGTATATTCCAAAGAAAAAATGGCTTCCATTTCTCTTTCTATTAATCTTCATCCAAATGTTCCTCATTATATTTCTCCCTTCTGGTTCCTAAGAATAAACTCAATATGCAGTGATACTCCTTTTTGCCCCCACATCTCCTTAACTTATTTTGAGAAGTATACTTATTTAATGAGTGTTATCTGGAAGGGGAAAACTAACTATTAAAAGATATCTAAAGAAAAATGAAGTCTGGATACCATTATTTGAATAATGGCTGAATAAGCTATTCTTTAGACTCCTTGTCTTTCATTCTGTTGAGTGGTGAGGTGAAGATAGTATGTCCCCGTAGAAATATACAGGTCAAATATGAAAGAAATAGAAAATAATTGTAGAGAGGCAGGCTAGGATTTTAAACTTTTGTTGTTATCCTGAACCCCTATGGCATTCTGGTGAATCCTGTTGAGCTCTTCTTAAAATAATGTTTTAAATGCATAAAAAATATAGAATTACAAAGAGAAACCAATTACATTAAAATAGTTACCAAAATAAATATTTAAAAAAAAAAAGATTATGGGACCTCAAGATTAAGGACCCCTGTGCTAGATAGGATTAATAAAGGTTTCATGTAAAAAGTGCTTCTTGAGCAGTTGAGTTTTGAAGGAAAAAGGGAAGAAGGTGAGCATTCCAAGCAAATGTTGGAAGAGTGAGACAGCTTGGTTAGGAAAGGGAGCAGTATATTATAAAGTAGGAAAGAAAAAAATCTATTAATATGATCAACTTTTGAATTGGCCTAGACCTCTGTTTTTTCAGTTTACATCCTATGGGGGAAGACAGCATAGATCATCATAGCTATCATTTACATAGCCTCTACTATATGCCAGCCACTGTTCTACATACTTAAAAAGAAATTATCTTAGTGGATTCTTATAACACTCCTGCAAGGCAAATGCTATTATTTGCGCCATTTAACAGTTGAGGAAACTGGGGTAAACAGATTAGGTGACTTATTCGAGGTCATACAACTAGTAAGTTATTGTGGTTAGATTTGAACTCAGGTTTATCTAAGTCCTGGGGCAGCTAAGTGGCACTATGGAGAGTGTGTCAGGCTTGGGAGTCAGACACTAGTGTGACCCTGGGGAAATCACTTAACCCTGTTTGTTCTTGTTTCTTCCTCTGTGAAATGAACTGGAGGAGGAAAATGGCAAACCATTCTAGTATCTTTGCCAAGAAAATCCCAAATGGGGTCATGAAGGATTGGACACAACTGCAATGATTGAACTCTTTTACTTCAGAACCAGCTGTCTTTCCACTGTCACTTTCCTGCCCCAACATGAAACATTTATGTAATATACAGGAAATAAAGACAAAGAAGTTAGGGAAGCTCCTATAGGGAGCAGTTTTGAGTCCAGTCCTCGCTGGATAAATAAAAAGAAAATATGAACAATTTATATGTTATAAATAATCACTTCAAAGTCAAAAAGAAATGCAGATTACATTAATTTTGAGATTTTGCCAAGTCATTTTTAGATTGTCAAAAATTACAAAACTTAACAAAATCCCTCCAATAGCAAGATTGTCTTATATTGTTATAGGGACTACATAGTAGTAAACTTTTTTTTTTTTTTTTTTTGTAGAGAAATCTGGTATTACACAAGGAAAATTATAAAAGTAGCCATATCATTTAACTTGGTATAAAAATATTTCTTTCTTTCTTTTTTTTTTTTTTTTGAGGCTGGGGTTAAGTGACTTGCCCAGGATCACACGAGCTAGGAAGTGTTAAGTGTCTGAGACCAGATTTGAACTCGGGTCCTCCTGAATTCAAGGCTGGTGCTCTATCCACTGTGCTACCTAGCTGCCCTGGTATAAAAATATTTCAAGAAAATCTCCATTTTCAACATTTGAATAATGTTCTATATTAAAGCAATTAATACAATACTAGTTTACAACATAAAATTGACTGATATATAAACAAACTTGAAAAGACATGAAGCAAGTGAAGAAGGAATAGCATAAATGGTAATTAAGACTATAAAATATATTCTAAGATGTAGATCAAAAATGAAAGGAGAAATAGCATAATTAATACATAATTTACATTTCAAATATAGCGATTCCTTTTTAAAAGATAATCGTAAATGCATGCTGGTTAGATTTTTAATTGTTTTAGTCTTGACTAGCTCTGAGTCTTTGTATCTTCTCAGTACTTTATCACTGTACCTTGTTTATTAAGTAGTTAATACTTGTTGACTGTCTTACTTGGAGATCTCTTTTGACAAATGTTTAAATTAAATTACACATTTGAAATATTATTCACCTTTTTGCTTGTCTACTCTATCAAATTAAGATTCACTATTCTATATATATGACAAAACGGATAATTTTAAAAGGTAATTAGTTAATTTGTGTTCCTCTTTCCTTTTCACTGGTTCTAGGAAATAAAAAGTCATTTTTAGCCTCGTTTCTTTCCAAATGCTGATTATGAATATGCCCTTTTATTTTATCTAGTACAAAGATTGTTTTTACTTTTCATTATTTCATTTATTATTTCATGAGATTTTAAAATGAGTTTAAAATAGTAGGAGTCATAGTTAACAGTTATTTAGTATTTAGTATTTACACTGTTATAATCATTTTACAATTATTTCACTTGATTCTCACAAAAATCGTGGGAGATAAGTACTATTATTATCCCCATTTTTACACATGATAAAACTAAAGAAAAAGTGGTCAAGTTTGCTCAAGAGTAACACAGCTAGTGAGTGTCTGAGGGCAAATTGAATGCAGGTATTCTTGACTCCAGGTCCAGTTTTCTGTATACTACACTACTACCTGCATCTCTGAACTTGAAACAAAGGATTCTTACAAGGTACTAAGTCAGTGGAATTCATAGAAATAATAGTTACCTGGTTTAGCATGGTGTTCAGTATGATAAATTTAATCTTACAACAAATAATGGTTTCCTAGTAATACAATGATTGGCTTATACTCAGTGTAGAGCATATAAGCTAGAAACTCTCAGGGGCTGAGACAGATTCATTCTACCTCCACCTTTGTGCTGCTGGAGGCTGAAACACAAACCTTTGAATTTGGAGAGATTCAGAGGCCACAGAAGACAGAAAGCTGGAGGCTGAAGCACAAGCCCTTGGCCTATTCATTCACTTCATCTCACACCACCTTGGTGGCAGGCTCTCCTTCGCTTGTCCACTGAAACCAAGACTCCAGAAGGCCCTCAGAAAACTAGCTGAGCCCCAAGTAAAGGAAATAGGACTTTGAAAGAGACAATAAAGGATTTGGACTTTAACACCTAGCTGCACTTGTGGTGATTACTGAACTGAAATGAAGGCTGCTCCCAGAGACCCTAAGGAAACTGAAATAGAATGCTACATTTCATCTCTCAAATCTTTTAGACCATTTTATTTCAATTTGGTTCTTTAGAAAAGAGGTTTGGCAAGACAAGGTCAAAATGGGTTCATGATTTAGACATAAAGGATGATAGTACAAGCATATTAGGAAAACAAGGGATAGTCTACCTCTCAGATTTGTGGAGAAAGAAGGAATTTATGACCAAAGAAGAACCAGAAAATATTATGGAATACAAAATGGATAATTTTGATTATATTAAATTAAGAAAATTTTGTACAAACAAAACCAATGCAGCCAAGATTAAAAGGAAAGCAGAAAATTGGGGGAAATATTTTACATCCAAGGTTTCTGATAAAGACCACATTTCTAAAATATATAGAGAATTGAGTCAAATTTATAAGAATAGAAGCCATTCTCCCATTGATAAATGGCCAAAAGATATGAACAGACAATTTTCAGATGAAGTAATTAAAGCTATTTCTAGTTATATGTAAAAATGCTCTAAATCACTATTCATTAGAAAAACACAAATGAACACAACTCTGAGGTACCACTTCACTCCTTTCAGATTAGCTAAAATGATAAGAAAAAATAATGATGAATGTTGGTGGGGATGTGGTAAAACTGGGGCATTACTACATTGTTGGTGGAGTTGTGAACTGATTTAAGAATTCTGGAGAACATTGGAACTATGCCCAAAGGGCTATCAAACTGTGCACACCTTTTGATCCAGCAGTGTTCTCTCCTGGGCCTGTATCCTAAAGATATCCTAAAAAAGAAAATGAGGTTTGGATTTTTTAAAAATCACAGAATCTCAAAAGCCAACTAATCCAACTTAAATGTGTACAAGAAACTAACAATTGTCACTGCAATTGACACTGACAAGTGGTCATCTTGTCTTTGAAGCCCTCTAGTGTGGAAGAACCTACTACTTTCTAAAGTAACCCACTCTGCTGCTTTTCATGTAGTTGGCACTTAATTGTTTCAATTGCATTATATTGGATATTTAATTGTTAGGAATTTAATCCTCATTAAAAACTTCCTTCTGCCTCTCTTTACCTTCTCATTAGGGCCAAGTGGAATATGCTTGATTCCATCTCCATATTCATCTTTTCAAATACTCAAAGACAGCCATTGTTAGGCTTTCAGATTTTCTCTTCTCTAGGTTGGCTATCCATTGGCTAGACTATTCTTTGAAATGGCAAATTCCCTACAATTATGATTTTAATTTTATCTCTCTCCTCTTTTTAGAAATTTAAGATACGCATTGAGGACCCACCTCGCCGAAAGCACATGGTGTTTCTGGGTGGTGCGGTTCTGGCAGACATTATGAAGGACAAAGACAACTTTTGGATGACCAGACAAGAATACCAGGAAAAGGGTGTTCGTGTGCTGGAGAAACTGGGTGTGACTGTTCGATAAACTCAAAGTTTCTTCCCATCACATCTTTAAAGCTTTTTTTCCCCCCCTCTTTATTGCCAATTTTTGAACTCATTCAGCTATGTGACATGGAAAAGGCCTCTCTGTGCCCTTTGAAATGAAAGGTCAGGTTTTGTTCTGATTTCTCTGGGAAGCTTTGATAAATGTTAGTTAATGTGGCTAAATTTGACTATTTAATTTGCCCACTTCCCTACAAACAAAACAGGAGAGCTATGGGGCCTGTCTGTTGCATTGTTTCTTCTCTGTAGGCATTTGGATAATTCTTGTAGACTTTTTTATTTTCAGTTTACTGCTATAATGCTGCTAGCTTTTGTCTTTAGCACACCAGGTGGTTTGCCTTTCTTAGCATAAGAAAAACTTATACAGCAGCTTTTATATCCTTTTACTTATGTGGAGGAGTTACCTTTGCACCCTTTGTAGCCTTTCTTCCATAATGTGGAGCTCTAAGCTGTCACTGCTACTACTATAAATACCTTAAAGCCTTCCATGTTTAATGTCTTGGGGAAATATCTGGCTGTAAACTAAACTGTTAAAGTTCTCCTCCCTTTCCTTCAGAGGTTAGTGGGGATATGGGAGTGGAAATGAGTTGAAAGATACTGTGTTTTGATTTTGAGCTGTATATCTTTTCTGTGATCATTTAGGGTGAACTTTATTTACATTACTTTTAATTTGTAGGTTTTCTATTTTAATTTTGGTATACATTTCCATATGATACAAAAAGCAAGGGTAGAATAATATCTAATCCATTTCCATATGGTTTAACCCTAGCTTAAAAACCATTTTTTAAAAATTCCATACATCATCATTCTGGGACTGGTTTCTCTAGAATTTGTCAAGTGAAAGATGCTTTTTAGTAATTCTAAGTACAGAGAAAAGCGTTACTTAAAAAACTGAAATTGTAAAATTGGTTATTTTTCTAAAGTGCTTTTGTTTATTTCTAAAGCACTTAAATTTTACAGTGGCAGTAATCTGATGCCAAGTACTGTTCTTAAAAAGTGGAGATTTCCTGTAACTGACCAGTGCTGATTTAAATAAAACAAGCAGACATGGTTGCTGGCAGTAATTAAGAAGAGATACCTCTACTTGTTGGATTAAAAAATAACATTGGGTTATGGGACTTGTTGCCAGTTGATAAATATTCATTCACAAGTAATTTTTGCTTGTCTTGATTTGATACTGGGAAGGGGGCAGGGTGAAATTCAATTGTTTGAAATGTTGTTTACAAAAGAAAAATCAAGATTAAAAATCTATTGAAATCTATTGAAAAAAATAATTGTAGCTGCTAACTCATCCTTTTTTTATGCTTGAAAGAAGAGTTGTTTTATGTAACTGCATAGCAGGCTGCTGGTTATGCTACATCATCTGTATAAAACTACACAATAGTTCTTAGTATTTATTGGAAATATCAAATAATATCATGCAGATGAAGTTCTTTTTAATTTTTTGAATAAAGTAACAGGAAATCGTATAACTGATTTTAAAAATGAGCATTTTGAACACCCTTATTCCAGAAATGAAGTTCATTCACTAATAGTGATGTCTAAAAAAAGGGGATAAAGATGATTGGACTTATGTTTTCATTTAATGGAGATTTCTCTCAGAAGAGCATCCTTGAGGATCCTTAGGAAAGTGACTTCCCCAGAAGCAGGAGATGAACCCCCAGGCTTCCTAATTTCCAAACTGCATGCACCACTGCCTCTCATTTCTGAAATTCTACCTTTTTCCCTCTTTTGTGGACTCATTAAAATCAGAAAAATTGACTTAGTCCTGTATTTATGAAAACTTAAACAAAATCTTCTGTTTAAAAGCAACAGGGAGAAAAAAAAAGTTTAGTTATGCAGCCAGTATTTTGATAATGGTGATTAAATTTATGTTCAACCCTTAACTTGGAAAAAGGCAAACTTGTAGGCATGCTGGATGTGCTTTCAATACCTTTACATATTAATAGGCAATAAATTTGAGTAGTATTGATATGAAGTATTTTGGATTCTTAAAGTCTTCTAAATGGACTTCATTGGGTGGGATACTCATATAAATATAAATCGGGTACTGTCTCGAAGCACTGGCCATGTCAGATAATCCACATTTAGGAGAAGTACTGGTTGCTATTTTCAACATTAAAGGAGTAACTCATTTTACCTTCAGACAGTTGTCAATCAATGGAATAAATAATTAAAACAAATTGAACATTCTTTTTAAAAATTGCTGAATTCTGCATTGAAAATTTTCATTATAATACTTACCTTTCTACACTTACTATAAAATTCCATTTTAAAATCTAATTCTCATTGAATGAATACACTTAGAAATGTCTTTTTGGGTGTCTGTTTAATTGATGTTTTTGTTGTGTCAGATAAAGTTCCCACAGGGAAGTTTCCAACTGCTCTCATGGCTTACAATAGAATGCTGTGAAAAGAAAGTAGTGGCTCAAATTTATAATGATGCTTCAGTTTGATTTTTTTTTTTTTAAATCTAGAATTTGCTTATGTCTTTGACAGTTAAAGGGTTTTTTAGGGTTGCATCCTACTTTTAAACATCTATCTGCTTTAAAATCACACCAGATCTTGGTATTTAGGATGTTAACCCAGGTAAAGAAATAAAATCAAAAGCATTATTACAGTTCTGAGCAATGTTAAAATATCTGGAAAGCCATTTGAGAAACTGTCAATGGATATTTCAGTAGTTTTAAATTTAATTTGAGCACGGGCCTTTTTTATTAAAAAATAAAATTAAATTTTTCAGAGTTTGGTTTTAGTCTTATCTTTTGATAATTGTGTTTGATCGCATTGTGTTTCATTTTCATTCATGTTTTGTTTTGTTTTGTTAGAATGTGATCAATTGACAACCTTTAGGAATCTATTTTCCTAATAAGGAATCTTATTAAAAAGATTAGGCTGAGTTTCCCCCCTGACTGCCACTTCCACACTTGGCCAAAACCAACATTGTTATTTTGGGATATTTACTAATTTTGTCTTATTGAGTGAAAATTTTAAGTAAGATAGACTGAAGATTAATAAAGTACAGGTTATTATTAATCTTGTACAAAGTTTAAATAATAATAATTCATTTTTAAGGCTTAATAGCTTTCATAAAGGTCTTGACAATTCAGGTTTTAAAATGAACTGAATTGAGAATGATAAAGCAATCTGAATGTCATATATAACTAAATATCCACATGACACTCTCAATTTATCCTCTTTATGATTTAGTCAGGGTTGGTGGTAGAGTGGTAGTAAATGTATGTTTTTCCTTTATTTCTCCATATTTAACTATCAGCCACTCCAGTAATGTCCTCCTCTTTATCTTTAAATTCCTTTACTTGTTTTTACCCTATAATTCTCAGCTTTGGTTGACTTCTGCTGTGTTTTCTCTTATTCCCAAGTTATTTAAGCAAATCACAAAAAGTCTTGCTAATGGAGTCTACTACAAATATGCACTCTAATATCAATAGGGTTTCTTATATGACAGTCTTTCTATTCACTTCCTATTGACAGTAATAATATACTTTCTTTGTATCCTCAAGTTCTTCTAGAGCCTCCCAGCAGTCACCCATGACTCTTTTTTAATTGACTATATTGAGGATATCTCAGGTGAACTTCAGTGCCACTGTTCTCTGTGTCCCCAGCCCATCTTTCCTCTAGCTTCACAGGTTGAAATAATAATTGCTAAAGCTAACCCCACCATCTGTATTGTTGAGACATATTTTTTCCGGTTTTTCTCATGCATAAAAAACCTTATTTGATCCATCTGCCTCTTTAAGCTTCCATCTCAGCTCTTTGCCTGTCAATGCCAAGTTTTGAAAAATAGCCAATACTTCTCCTATGTTATCTTACCACCTACTTAGCTTCTTGCAGTTTTCCCACCATTATACTAAAACCAGACCTCTTCCTATCACTAAAGTCAATTTTTCTTTTGTATCCTCAGCACTTTCTTTTTTTTTTTTTTTTTTTTTTTTTTAATGACACTTTCCTACCCCTGGTTTTCTTCCCTATCTGAACACTTATCTTTTATTGATTTTTTTTTTTTCATCTCCTTTCTCATTTTAAAATCACAACTGTGCTTTTCTTCTTTCCTTCAGGTGTCTGTTCTTAGCTACATTTTCTTCTCTTTTCCCCCACATTTATAATTTCCATACTCATCATTTTTTCCCAGCTTCTCCACTCCTCTTCCCAGAGAGCTGTCCCAAATAAGTGTTTGTTTGTTTTTTTTTTAAAGGAGGAAAAATCTTAACTGATTAATACTGAAAAAAAAAAAATTCTGAAAACATGTAATGTGAAATACTTGCATAACTTCTATCTCTATAAGAGAATAAGTTGGGAATGTCTTTTCATCTGTTTTCTTTTGGTCCATGATATACATTTTGTATGTGTATGTGTTCTTTCCATTTATCTGGTTGTAGTCATTGTATATATTGTTTTCTTGGTTCTATTTATGTCATTCTGTATCAGTTTTTTCATTGATCTTTTCCATGCTTCTATGTATTCATCCCATTTCCTACTGCACAGTAATAGTCATGTACTACAGTTTATTTAGCTATTCCCCAATTGATGGGTATTTGTGTTGTTTCCAATTCTTTGATATTGCAAAAAAAAAAGTGTTGCTATATTTTTGTATGCATTTTTTATCAATGACTTCCTTGGAGTATGAGCCCAGTAATGGAATCTCTGGGTCAAAGGGAATGCACATTGTTGTAACTTTGCATAATTCCAAATTGCTTTCCAGAATGTACCAACCATGTGCCTAGTTGTTTCTTCTTACAACTTTTCTAACACTGCCCAGTTGATTATTTCTAGTATCCTGCTGGAACTCAATATATGTTCACTTGCTATATATCAAACTTAATAGATTCAAATCTGAACCTATCTCTCCCCTACCATCTCTTTATTGATGGTATGGTAATTCTCCTGGTCACCTAGGCTTCTGATTTCTAGATTGTAATTCTTTAAATGCAGTAAGGAAGATGTACATTCAAATTTAGCCTCAGGTTCTCTCTAAATGCATAGCCCTACCTAGGTAATTCAATTAACTTCTGTCTACTTGTTTCCTTAACTATATAAAATGAGGATAATAGCACCTACCTTCCAAGACTGTTGTGCGATCAAATGAGATATTTTTAAAATTTTATTTTATTAATATGGATTTTTATTTACAAAACATATGCATATGAAATTTTTCAACATTACCCCCTTGCAAAACCTGTTCCATCTTTTCTCCTTTCCCCCACCCCCTCCCCTAGATGGCAGGTAGTCCAATACATATTAAATGTGTTAAAGTATATGTTAAATCCAATATATGTATACATATTTATGCAATTATCTTGCTACACAAGGAAAATCGGATCTAGAAAGAAAAAAAAACTTGAGAACGAAAACAAAAATGCAAGCAAACAATAACAGAGTGAAAATGCTATCTTGTGGTCTACACTCGGCTGCCACTGTCCTCTCTGCATATAGATGGCTCTCTTCATCACTGAACAATTGGAACTGGTTTGAATCATCTCATTGTTGAAGAAAGCCATGTCCATCAGAGTTGATCATCCTATAATCATGTTGCCATGTATAATGATCAAATGAGATATTTGTACAGTGCCCAACACCTACTACATAGTACGCATTTAATAAATTCTTCTTTCCTTCCCCTGTCCTTCCTTCTGCTTTGCCAGTTACATCTAAGTCAGTTACCAAATTTTGGTAATTCTACTTTTAAATTCTGTTATATGATCATAATCTCCCAAATAGTCTTGTGATTTAATCTATGCCCTCTCCCACCACACATTCTTCACATTTTTGCTTGAATAATCTTACTGTCACTAGCCAAACTTTGGCTTCCTATTGTCTAGCATTTAAAGATCCTCTACTTTTCCATCTTATATTGTATTATCTTCATGTATTCTATAGTCTAGCCAAACTGATCCAATATCTTTTCGGTTCTTTATCCTTCTCCTGCCTGGAATGTACTGTTCTATCTCTTCTCCCAAATATATTGAAGTCCCTTTCTTCCCTCAGATTCTAGTTCAAGTGCCATTTTTCTTCCATGAAGTCTCTGATGAGCCCCTCTCCATTTCATTATTGTCCCTTGTAACATTTTCTAAGTCTTTCCATTAAATTAATGAACTTTATGAAAGCATATCTTTATATCCTCCATGCTTAGTACAGTATCATATGCATAATTTTAATAAATATTTGTTTTTTATTGGGGGAATAAAGATGTCTAAACAGTAGAAAGGGGCAAAGTCATGAAAACCAGCAAAGTGGAAGGAGAGAAAGAGAGAGTACTCTCATATGGATGGGTCTTGTTCCATAGTTAAACCATTAAGCCTTCATAGAGCCCTGTTACCTTTTCTCTTTTTTTATATGGAATGTTTACATGGAGATTCTACTTTCCTTTTATAACAAGCACATGGATGATAGGTATCAGACTACTTTTTATGTTTTTATAAAGCACTTACTATTAGCAGAATCCTATTGTCTCTTTCCCTCAGCTTCCCCCAAAACCTTAATTTTTCTGTGTATGAGAGAATATTTAATGCATAATATTTTGATTGTAGCACCTTAGAAGGAACGAATTCTGCTCTAAAAGCAACAGAGTGATACATTCAAATTAACAGGCCATTTATAAGTGTTTCCTATGTACTAAAATATACAAAAACAGAAATGAATCTGTCCCCACTTTCAGGTAGCTCATGTTCTATCAGGAGAGAGAATGTATTTACAAAAAAAATACAAGGTGAATTGGTAGGAGAGAGAGTATGAGCAATAGGGGAAGCTGAAGCCTTACCTCTGACATGTTAGGTATGAAACCCTGGAAGAGCATTTAAGTTTTTGGTATCCATGTAACTCAGAGACTGTAAGTTGTAACGGTTCTGATACGGAGTCATGGTTCCAAACCAAAAAGGAACAGTGGATTAGAAAAATCAAGGATTGATCTCTTTTTAATATTTATCTTGTCACATGACTTTGGACAAGCTGTTTGACCTTTCATAAACCAACTGAAGTGCACTCACCAACCATTTTAGAGTATATTGGTATGAGTGAGGTTAATGTTTCTCTGGATCTGATGAATCAGCTATTGTATAAGGGAAGAAAATACTTCTCACCATCTTAAGGAAATTACTGTAAAAGAGTGGCTTTAAGAATTCCATCAGGGTCAAACAAATAGAATGACTGATGAAAAAGAGATGTTAACAAAGGGATTTGAGAAAAAAGGTTACTATGTTTAATTCAAATTAAATTGTCCGATGTGAATATTCACTCAAGCTCTTATAATAGCATGTATTGCAAAATATTTTTATGTGTATTATCATGTTTGACTCACAATGACCTTGTAAAGTAAGTGCTGTTGTTATCCCCATTTTATAAATGAGTAAACTATAGTTGAAAAGTTAAGTGATTTGCTGTGGTCAGCTAGCAATCTTGTGAGATTTAAATTCAAATCTTCCTAATTAGCTCAACATTCTACCCACTCTGCTTTGTAACTACTACTGAATTTGAATGTTAATCTTGAAGTCGGAAAGACTAAGTCAGCTCTCTTTGATGACACTGGGCAAGTAATAACCCCTATATTTAGGAGAAAGGGCCTTAGGACTTAGCTAATAATTTTTTTTTTTTTTTAAGGTTGCATCCATAGAATCAGTTCCCCTGAATCTATATACTTTGAATTCAGAGTTTATTCACATGAATAGCATTTCTCTGCAATTGTCATGAAAAGCAAGTTTTGCAAATAAAATTAGAAAACAGGTAAGGAAAGGGAAGCTCAGTTTAAATGATTTGCCCATGGTTACACAGCCAGTCTACATCTCAGGCAGGACTCTTAATCAAGATCTCTTGACTCAGTAAAGCCAAACAGATCTTTTAAGGCACCATTTCCTCCCCAAAACAAACAACTTTGTTCCTACTACATAGTATCTTTATCAGCTATTCGCAAATATGTGAAATCATATCTATATGGAATGTGAATTTTTTTTTCCCTTGGGAAAGAAGAAAGATCAAACATCCATTTCCTTCCTGTTCATTGTATAAACTGAAAGGCACTCGGCAGATAATTTTTTCAAGATGACTTGTGAATAGACACCTTGGAGAATTTTCATGTAGTAGTATAGACAAAGTTGTAAATGGTGTGGAATAAGTAGAAGCACAGGTTTGATAAATATGGTATTAGGGGTAGGCCTGGACAAAATAGTAGGTCATTGATTTATTAGCAAAAAGAGGTGGTTGTAGCACCTAGTAACCCCCTTTAGTTCCACATGGAAACAAGTCTGGTCATCAGGGCAGGGTGTAGTGTCAGAAGTCTGAAAGACTCAACCCAGTGTGGATGGCTCAGGGATGGACAGCCCCATCTTCAGGTTCACTTATGTGGAAAAAAAAAAAATCCAATTGAAAGCCTGGAGGGAGGGGTATCTTAAAAAAGGAGTCACCTATTGATCTTATTACATGTAGCACATATGAATTCCAAGAAACTATTTAGTTAGCCTTTTGCATATACTTTTTGAGAGAGAGAAGAAAAAGGTCCCATTCTATTCTCCTTGAGAAACAACCCCAGATACAAAATTTTAAGAACAAGTTCAGTAAGGATGTTATTTATAAATGTTCTGTACATAAAGATGGATTGATTATAAATTTTTAAATGCAAAGACATTAATACCACCTAAAGATTGAGAATTTAAGCATTCACTTCAGGAAACTCTAAAGGGAAGGTTTACCACAACATTAATTTGATCCTGTTGAATTTCTTTTGTTTAATGTATACCTTTCTGTTTTCCTTGAGGCGGTAGATAGGTATATCATAAAATATGCACAAGAGAATTTAAAGTATTATCATTATTTCAGGAAACCAAACTTAAAGGATTTCCTGATTGTGAACTGTTCTCCCTTTATTGCTCTTACTTTGCTATTTCATTTTCAGGATTGATTTTTGTTTATTTGAAGAATAAGAAATGAAATTTTCTGCTTTGCTGAGATTGGGACAAAAGATAATAGGGAATAAATTATGGTAGTAAGTGATGAAATTTTGATTTGGGGCTCGAAGTTATTTTTATTAACTTTTAAATTGTTAAGTATTGGATGATTTCTTAGGATTTATCTAATCCTTGAATTTTGCAGATCAGAAAGGGGAGACCCAGAAAGATTCTCATTAGCTCCTGTGTATACATATATATCTGGCCTTATTCTCCCTCCTAAATTCCAGTTTTAATTCAAGCTGGTAAAACACCTCAAACTTAACATATCCAAAATAGAATTCATTATCTTTTCCTTCCAACCTTCCTCCCCCAACTTATCTACATCTGTCAATGATAGTACCTTTCAATAGTCCATTTTGGGTCTCATCCTTGGCTTTCCATTCTCTAGCACCCAATATTTGGCTTGCTGATTTTTGACTCATCATCTCACACGACCATGACTCTAATTGAGGCCTTCATCATTTTTGTCCTGGATCCTTGTTAATGTTTTTTATTCATCTTCCTGCCACAAGCCTCTCCACTCTCTCTACTTACTTATCAATGATGGATACTGGTGTGATCTTGGACAATTCGTTTAGAGTGAATGGGTTTTTAAAATTTCTTCATCTATAAAATGAGATTGGATGACATAGCCTCTGAGGTCTCTAGCTATCAATTGAGGAGCCTAAAACACAGGTCAGAAGTTTAGGAGCTTCAGCCAAACTTGCCACTTTGCTTGTCCCTCATCTATCTGTAAGCCTTTGTTTGCATGTCCTGGCCCTTGTCCCTAGATTGCATTTATTCCTCCCCTCAGAACTCTTATAAGTTACTCCAAAGCTCAGTCCAGGTGTCACTTCCTACAAGAGCCCTTTCTGGATCCCCTCAGCTGCTAATAGCCCTTCCTCAGAATTAGTTTGACTTAACTTTGTATATATCTTGCTTTTACTTGAGTTATCTGTGTTGTTTCCCGATAAAATTTAATGTTTTTTAGGTAAGAAATTGCTGGTTTTGATTCCATTTCCAGAGTTTAGCGCACAGTATTTGGTGCATAGTAGACACCTATAAAATAGGCTTGTGGAATAAATAAGTGATCTGCAGATCAAGATCAAACAATAGAAGCAGTCAGAATTGAAACTGAAGTCTGATGATTCCTAACTCTGTCTTCTTTTTTTTTCTTCCTAAGATCTACTGAAAAACCTCATGAATAACATTATTTTTAGTGTAAAAAAAAAAAAAATGTCATTTTAGGTCCCCAAAATGTGACAGTCAAAAGACCAAAACAATTGCCTCTAAACTGGGAAGACAGTTTTTCTTTGTCTTTTAAATGAAATACGGATAACAGATTCTTGCAGCCCACAAGATTGTGCATTTTCCTCAACTTATAAACAATTTAAAAAGAAACTCTAAATGGAAACCACTTTTCAGGCTTATTTTGGATATTGAATATCCAATCCACACAATAAATAAATTATTTCAATGTGGTTGCCTAAGGTAGAATAAAATTAGTTGGAAGAGGCCATAGTAGTATCAATCCCAACCTCTTGATTTTATCATAGGAAGATAACTAGGTTCAGAAAGGTGAAAGAAATTATTTGCCTAAAGTTATAAAACTTGTTAATATGGAAACTTGAATAGGTTCCAAGTCTTATGAATTCCAGCCTAGGAAGCTTTGCAGGGAAAGTAATGATAAAACCAGTGATTTTTCCTAAATGAATTGCTATCTATTCTTTCAGTCTCCTCTCTTAGAGAAAGAACTGCCCTTCCAAGCCTGTCTCCTCCACCTGAGCAGATGTTTCACTTAAAAACAGAACTTTTAGAAACTATGAATTTACAACTGCAAAAAGAAGCTGTATAGCCTGAAAAGGGTATAGGGCACATTAACAGACTCCTGCTCTGGGCCTTTAAGGCTGGCTCTCCAAACTTAAATATCTCTTCCTCATAAAGCCCCCAATTTGTCACTTAATTTTGTTATGTTCACCAGTTAAAGATTCTTTTGAGCTACCTAGCTCCAAAAAAACACATAAATATATCAGTAAATCTCACAAGACTCATAGTTTACTTAACAGTTTGAATTAACTCAGATTACTTCTAACGAGCTGTGATCATTTGCTTTATAGAAAAAGGCGTTTTGGGGAGAAAGAGGTAGCATGCCTTTTTTTTTTTTTTTTTTAAGGAGAGGGTAGGGGAGGATTAGGTTGGATATTACATGGGGAAGCTTAAAGCAACATGGATGTCTCAAGAGAAAGAGTTCTAGAAAGGGAGATAGAACAGTACCAAAAACAAATTTAACCTGTTGGGAAATTTTGCCTTTGACATTAAATAGATAAAAGTGAGGATTATAAAGGGCATTTGCTAGTATCTAGCCTTTATCTGTCTTCTGAGGCTTAATCTCATTTCCAGTGATTTACTGGATAGCCTATGAATGTACTATCATTAGCTTTCCTTCAGCTTCTACCTCCTTTTCCTCTGCAGTTTTTCCTTTTCCAGTGTTCAATGGTGGTCTGCTCTAGGAATCTGAAATTCAGGCTGCTAGTACTATAGTTTTCCCTTATTTATAAGTTAATGGGTTTTTGGGGGCTAGCCTGGG
Organism: Sminthopsis crassicaudata; assembly: GCF_048593235.1. NCBI lineage: Eukaryota > Metazoa > Chordata > Mammalia > Dasyuromorphia > Dasyuridae > Sminthopsis > Sminthopsis crassicaudata. The sequence goes on from NC_133618.1 coordinate 116,256,385, forward strand.
AACCCAATTCCAATATTTTTATGTGAAAGCTTTGAATTCTAATCAGCAAGCTTAGAATTGAACTTTTGAAACACAATTGTTTTCTAAGTACTTCCTGTAGTCCTTCAAAGACCTTAGCCATTTTTAAAAAATGGTGTTTGTATCTCCACTCCTGAGTTCCAGACTTATATTTCCAATATAACCTTCTGTCTGGATGTGCCATTAACTCTTTAAAACTCATCAGATCTTAAACTATTTTTCTCTTTATCTTTTTCACTCGCCCCTAAAGAAAACCCCAATAGTTCTAGTATATCCTGCATTTCTGTTAATAGTATTATCAGGCATACCTATTCACCTGGGCACAAAACCTTTGTATTTCCTGACTTTTCCTCCTTTGTTCCCCATATTTACTAAATACTGCTGACTCAACCTCCTCAAGATTTCTTATTTCAGTTCCCAGTGTCATAATTCATTCGCCACTATTCTAATTCATACTTTCATACCTCTCATTTGAACAAAAGTCTGACGGGTCTCCTGACCCTTTTTCTATCCTCCAGCCCCTCCTACATGCATAATCCTTCTAAAGCATGATTTTAATCACATTCATTCTTATGCTCAAAAATCTCTGATGTCACCCCATTACCTCCTAAATAATGTCCAGATAGATGGCTTCACTTGACAAAAGTTTAAGAAATTTTTTTCATTAAAAATTTTTTTTTCTTCCCTGTTTATAAACTTAATCTATTTTTTTTTTGGAGGCCAGGGTTAAGTGACTTGCCCAGGGTCACACAGCTAGGAAGTGTTAAGTGTCTGAGACCAGATTTGAACTCGGGTCCTCCTGAATTTAAGGCTAGTGCTCTATCCCCCGAGCTACCTAGCTGCCCCAATTTAACCTATTCTTAAAATCCTGAAGCCTTTATCAGAGAACTTGCTGCAAAGGACATTAAAGTTCAAACTAAAAATGTTTTCTCTCATTCAATGTTTTTATTGAGTTTTAACTCAATATTAATTTAATTCAATATTGTTGTAGACTTAAGGGGAAAAAACCAGCTAGTAGCCACATCAAAGACTATTACTCCACTATGACTATTTATATAGTGCCTATGCCAGGTACAATGCTAAGACATCTATAAACATTAAGTCACTTTATCCTTAACTGTAACTCTGTGAGATAGGATGCTGTTATTATTATCCCTGCTTTACAAATGAGAGTCACACAGAGAGAGCTAATTTGTAGCTTAAGTTTAATTGCACTAAGACTTTAACATATTTGTGGATGTAGAGTACTCTGTATGTTTTGTGTGTGTTTATGAAAGTATATATGTATGTGTGTGAGTCCCCTGTATGTAAACCTATGTGTATAGGTATATATAGAGATTTATATATATATATAAAACACACACATGCACATATACAATTGATTTCATTTGTATAGGTATGGAAATTCCCAGAGATACCTGAGGCACTAAAAGCTTGAGGAAATGTTTTCAATGCACAGGTGACCTCTATATTTCAGAAGCCCAGGGCTTTCTCTACTGCACTATACTGTCTATATTTACATGTATAGAGAAGTTAATAAAGAACAACATAGTCGGGTACTCCATTTAACAACAACTGACATTTATATAGTATTTCCTGGTTTACAAAGGATTTACATATTTTTACCTATCTTTTTTGATTCTTCAGATATTATTTTATAGATAAGGATCATCAGATCTAGGATTCAAATACAGGGCCCTTCTGACTGTACAATGCTCATTCTGGTTTATAAAGAAAGAGAAAGAAAGCTAGGTAGCAAGCATTTGTGTACTAAGTTTATTAATACAGATTAAGCTTTGTTGCTTAATAGTTGTATCTGACTCTCTGAGCCTTTTTAGGGTTTTCTCAGCAAAGATACTGGAGTAGTTTGCCTTTTCCAGATCGTTTTATAGAAGAGGAAGCCGGGGTGAACAGAGTGAAATGATTTGCCCAGGATCATACAATTAGTGATGTCTGAAATTAGATTTGGAGCTAAGAAGTCTTCCTGACTCCAGGCCTAGCATGCTATCTATTTTGCCACCTAGCAACAAGAACATCATTTAGAAGCACTTTACTAAGCATTAGGATACAAATGCAAGCAAGATAGCTTCTAGCTTCAGTGAGCTTAAATTCTAATTGAGGGGAAAGGAAGAGGAGGAAGCAAAACTATTCTGGGATTGTCATGGGAATATAAGGTAATATGGATGCTTGAGTCTCTTGAAGTTCACGTTGAAAACTCACTTATTCAAGCCAGGAAATCCCCAAGGAGTAAAGTCCATGAGAGGTTCTATGAAAGGAAGTAGAGGATGTTGTCTTGAGAGCAGAAAGTAGGCATGGAGTGGAAAGTGGTCTGGGCCCTACTAACTAGGATGAATGGTTTCCATGAAAGGAATGTCTAGTTTTTTGATTGCTGTTAACTGAGAAATGTGTGTCTTACTAGCAATGGGATATGCTGATCCTATGAATCAGTAGAAAGCAACTTTATTTCAGGAGATTCACTAACTTTTAAGCGATGAAAGTGACTTTTCAGGCCCTAGGAAATTGATTTCCAGTAGTAAAAGCTTGATATTTCCCTTTACTACATGTCTTATTTTCCCTCTGATTCCATAAGAAAACTGCTGGATTTTGTTTTGCTGTTTTATTCTTTATCTTTTTTAGTTTTCCTTTTCACTTCTAAGTCATCACATTGAACAAAACAGTTTCTAGCCTTTGCAAACATCCCCTCTAAGATCTAGAGCGCAGATGGCTATAAAAACACATGCTGGATCATTAGGAGCCTTATCAATTCTGAATGTTGACCTTTAGAAAATTGTCCAAGAGTAGCAGTGTCTAATTGTTCTTAATGACCAATAGTCCACACATTAATTTTAATGACTTTGCTATAAATATATTTCTCCTGACAGCAAAATGAACTGAACAATCACAAGGTGTCTTTTAAAGTAGTGTTGTCTACAACTGTGGCTTTCTAGCGTATTCATGCTTCCTGTTAGCCCTTTCTTAAAAACATGAGGTGTAAGGGACACCAAGAACATTTTAGCTACTATTTTAAGTTGTTAGCCCTTACACTCTGTTATTTCTGACTTAAAAAAAAAATGGTGTGACAAGTTTATATTCCTATCCTTTGAGTGTTTATTAATGCTAGTGTAACAAGCATGTGACAATATCCTGCAAATACCTCAGTACTGCCTTCCTGTTACCACAAGTTCCAGTTAAGTTTGACTCAGCTTTCACTCCCTGAAGCCATTTTTCTTTTAGATCCAGCTATTAACAAATTACTTAAACTTCATGCCAGAGAGACAAGACAACTTATTTAGATGATATAATAACATTAAACATAAACCAAATGCATCAAATTCTGGTAGCACAAAATTGTGTCCTCTTACTGAAGCTCTGACCTTCCATGTACCCAATATCCAGCCCCAGGAAGCTAACAGGTTCAGTGTATAATATTTGACACAGATGAACACACAAAGGATTGTGTCCTGTTGTTTAGACTTTTGAGGTATTCTCCTCAAAGAAAACCAAGAGACAACAGGATTTATTTTGGGTCACCTTTGAGATTTCTGAGAACTCGGGGACTGGGTGCTGCTTGTTCCCATCAAAATTATGGGAGGGAAGGAGACTCCCCTCAAGGCTGGCAATTTTGTGGGAAGGGACAGGTCACCAAGGAAGCATCTTTTCAAAAACTGTTAACTCCTAGTCTTTTTCATCTTCTCAGCATTCAAATTGATTACTTCACCTCTACATGTCTGCTTATTCATTGAATGTTCATGTCTGTTAGATGTATTTAGTGAAGGAAGGGCAAACTTTCAAAGCAGTAAAGTTCTGACCAGATTCCCCCAAACCTCCTGATATGATTTCAGAGTGAAGACTGAAAATAATTGTTTCTTCCCATTTCTATTTTATATGTGTAACACTCCCTTTTTAAAGTTTTTATCTTCTCTGGAAAATATTGAAATGAAGGAAAGATTGGTGATACATACAACAAATCTTACATGGACAATTTTAGAAACAAAAAATGGTTTCTTTGGAAATTTGATGTTTCGTAACATTTTGTGTATCCTGTATATTTATGTATGTATTTAATAAAACCTCTTCTGAAAATTGGAAGATGACATTTAGGTATATGTCTAGAAGCAGATGAGAGATGAGGTAGAGCCTGAGTTGTAGTCTATTAACTTAATAGTTTGCTGCCCCCAGTTAACAGCTGTCTTTTGTTGATCATAAAGACTCAGACACTGAATCACTCAACCTAAAACACATTGCTGCTTTTGGGGATCATGAAATTTCAGAAGTTCTTCAAGACAACTGGACAGGTCAGTCTGCAGGTCAAGAGAAGACAGAGCAGTTGGGAAGAATAACTCTTTCTGGAGTTTGCTTTCATTGAACTGATACTATCAGAACCTTGGGTAAACATCAGAATAAGGCTTATGCTGAGACAGAGTATCTATGCAACAAAACTTTTCTGTCATCTAGCCTCCTATCACACCTTTTTTTTTTTTTTTAATTCATTTTTCCAAATTATCCCCTCCCTCCCTCCACTCCCTCCCCCCGATGGCAAGCAATCCCATACATTTTACATGTGTTACAATATAACCTAGATACAATATATGTGTGTAAATACCATTTTCTTGTTGCACATTAATTATTAGCTTCCGAAGGTATAAGTAACCTGGGTAGATAGACAGTAGTGCTAACAATTTACATTCACTTCCCAGTGTTCCTTCTCTGGGTGTAGTTGTTTCTGTCCATCATTGATCAACTGGAAGTGAGTTGGATCTTCTTTATGTTGAAGATATCCACTTCCATCAGAATACATCCTCATACAGTATTGTTGTTGAAGTGTATAGTGATCTTCTGGTTCTGCTCATTTCACTCAGCATCAGTTGATGTAAGTCTCTCCAGGCCTCTCTGTATTCCTCCTGCTGGTCATTTCTTACAGAGCAATAATAATCCGTAACCTTCATATACCATAATTTACCCAACCATTCTCTAATTGATGGACATCCATTCATCTTCCAGTTTCTAGCTACAACAAAAAGAGCTGCCACAAACATTTTGGCACACACAGGTCCCTTTCTGCTCTTCAGTATTTCTTTGGGATATAATCCCAATAACAGCAATGCTGGGTCAAAGGGTAAGCACAGTTTGACAACTTTTTGGGCATAGTTCCAAATTGCTCTCCAGAATGGCTGGATTCTTTCACAACTCCATCAACAATGTATCAGTGTCCCAGTTTTCCCACATCCCCTCCAACATTCCTCATTATTTGTTCCTGTCATCTTAGCCAATCTGACAGGTGTCCTATCACACCTTTTATAAAGCTCACCCTACAATTGTCAACTTAAGCCAAATGGCTTTTCCTTTGGTTGATGCTCTCCAGGAAAGAATAGCACAGATGAAAGGGATCTCTACATTTCAATATAATTCTTATTTTCAAGATTATGCTCTGTTTTCTTTAGAATCAGAGCTGGGTTGCTAAAATAATTACCTGTGAAGCAGACAGAGGGAAAGAATTGCATCTGCACAAGACAGGAAGAAGAGAATATAGTTGGGGAGGAAAATACTCTGCTGAAACCACAGCTACCCACCATGAAGTGTAAGAGGGCTTGCCAAGAATATTCAGATTGATTTAAGGAGGAAACCATTTAAGCCCAGATATCTTGGATTTGTGACAGGATTTGTGTAAATCACTAACATTTAGGTCCAAGGTAGATTCTGAGTCATGTAGGTGTTATACTCCCCAGCAGTATTCATCCTTCCTGGGAGTTCTCAGTGTTATGAGTAACTTATGGAAAAAGGCCTCAAAGCTAAGGGACTCTTAGGCCAAAAATTCAAGACAGGATAGTCAAAGGTCTTCTTGAAAACAAATACATCTTCTCATTCTGGCATTTCCAAAAGGCTCTACCCTGATTGGGAGTTTTTCCAAGAATGAAGGCCAGGTTATAGAGCAAGTATTTCACTTGCTTAGCCCAGTGCTGAGCATGGGAGAAGCCAATTTTAACATACTTTGTTTGAAGTTGCTGATGAAGTAAAAATTTACTACACTCTGGTTTATATTTCTAGAGTCTATTAATTAAAACTTGGGGAAAGAAAGCTGAACATTCCAATTTGACAAGTACTTCCTAAGAGAAGGTTTTAAAATGTCTTGTCTCTAATGACTGAGATCCTTAAGACTGTCAGACCTGAACTGAGAAGAAATAGCAGGTGATCTTTTGTAAAGGCAACATGTGTCTACTGAGACTTGCTGATGAGAATTGTAGGAAAAATGAGGAAAAAGAAAAGATGAATTAATGCAAAATCATTTTTTTCCTTTTTGACTCTTCCTGAATGCCCTGGGGGAAAATTATAACTTTGTTAGTAAAGGAGTAGGGAGGGTGGAATTTAACTCAGTGGGAGAGTGCTATGGGGACACTGATGTGGCAGGAATGATTAATGTTTGAATTATCTAGAAGAACTTGCTTTTCTGTGTAAACTATTTTGAAGAATACAATTAGGTGTATTCTGAATTGTTTGCCAACAAGTAAAGGCCATATAACTATAAAAATTTGGATTAAATGTAGACTTGTCTTACTTTTAGGCTATATCAAGTTGGGGATTTTTCCTTACACATTGGCTTAATTTTATCTATTTGGATTTTTTTTTTTGTTCAGTTTGGCAAGAGACCCCTGATCTGTATGAGAATTTGACAAATCAATAAACTGAGTTTTGAGAATCTCCCTTCAAGGTAGGAAAGCAAGAAAAAGAAAGAAGCTAAATTATTAAAGTTTACAGAGGCCTTGGATTCCAAACAGCCCATACAAAGAACATTCGGGAAGGGCAGGCAAGAATTTCAAATAGCCTGTGTTCTCACTTCTGTGTTGATGGGCCTTCTGAAACTGGCTCACTGCAAGAGTGCTTTTGGTGTGCTCCTTGCTGGTGACAATTTAATTCAAAGCTCACATAAAAAAGATGAATTCAGTCAAGAATTGTATCTGAAGAGAAGATGCTATGGGACCTATACACAGCAGCTGTGTGTTACTCAAGCAGCAGCTAATTTAGCTACCTGAATTCAAGGATATCTTCCCAGATCTCCAGACGATGAATAGCAGTGTTGTTTAGGCTCACCATTCCTGCTTACATCCTTCTTTGAATGGGTCAAGGAGAGGAAGCTTCATTCTTGATTGTTGCTGGGGCAGAAGGGCATGATTAGTGGTTAGCCTAGTATAGGAAACTCCTGGGGTATTAAGGCTACTGAACTTGAAGGAAGGAAGGAAATTGTGTAGGATTAAACAAAAAAAGTTTTTTAAAGTCTCAGGAAAGCTCTTCAGATGAGCAAGAACCAGTAATTCAGATACATACGGGAGATTTGAGATCTATGGGTAATAGTAAATGCTTTCACATATACAAGAAAATAGCAACAGGGAGGGTGGAGTGACTGGCTAGTCCAAAGCTGCATTAGAAACAGACTAGTTTCATGTTTCTGTATATTTAGATGTACCACAATCCACATATTAATTGTTTTAAATATACATGGCAAATTTTAGAAGTCAAGCTACAAAGTGAACTTGAATTTTCTAGGGAGAAATTAAACAGGCTTATTAATGTTACTATTTATTATAAGTAATCACTTGAAAAATTAAAGGAGAGTGAGATTCAATGAACATTTGAGGATTAGTCCAAAGCAAACTCAGATCCTAGTTTCTCCTGGCAATATTTTAGGGAGAAACAAAGGACATACTTGGCTTGCTTTCCATCACAGATGACATGGAATCTTTGGTAGAAGAAGACTCTAGATTCAGACCTTGATGATAAGTGAAAGAGCAGTTCAGCCCCACCAGAAGGTAAACAATCTTACTTCTAACATGGAAACCTACTCATTTGAGATCTTCATTAGTTTTTGGGTGAAGAACCCCAAACCTTCACTACTTAAGCATAACAACATTTTGTAACAATACTAAATTATCCCAACCTTTAGTTTGCCAAGTTCTAATAAGCCAAGTGGTATGTGGCAGTTTGAAGTCTTCGTCTTACACAGCTGTTCTTGTTGGGGCTTTGGGGACTGGAGCATGTTGGAGCCAAATATTTTGCAGGTTTTTTGCATGTAAACAAAACCAGCCAGGCAGACAGTCCGGGGCCAAGTGAAATTAGCCTGAAGATGATCTGTCAGGTTTAACCCAACAATTAATAATTCCTTCTATCATCCTCTCCATCAACTCTCGTGTATATGTAATGACTTTCTATTGGTATACATTAAGCCTATTTGAGAAGCCTCCAGTATGGAATTGGTTCTTTGTGAAACCAGTCTTTATTCCTGGAAGATAACATTACTGTAATTCTGCTTCTATCATAAATTGGCCACACAGCTTGTACTTAAGAGAATTATTCAAGGAACTCAGGTAGCCTTTCTTATTTCACAAGCCACATTTTATAGGCAGCAATGACTTCTGTTAAATTACTCAGATTGAAATTCATATCTCCATTCCTCTTCCTCATTTTGTCTGTAAATCACAGGATTCTAGAATTAAATAATAGTCATGTCCCATCTCACCACCATTTTGTAGGATATACATCATCACTAGAATGCTCTGTCCTGTCACTAATTCCTTTATTTTTCCTGGTTTCTTTGATTAGTGACGAGTGCTTATTAAATACTTGTCAAAACCCACCTCCTGCTGAAGACTTCTCCTGGTCCCCCAAAATATTAATGTCTTAGTCTTTTATATTAACTTTATATACTCTGTATATGTCTCATATATATCTAGGTACCCATGCATTTACATATTTTCTTCTCTATAGAACATACACTCCTTGATAGCAGAGACTATTATTAAGCTGTTGCCACTGTTAGGAGCCCACCGTACCTTATATCTGAGCTGTAATCTCCATTGCACTGGCACCTGCCGGTCCTATGTGGTACTGTCATCCCTGGGTGTCTACCTTGATCTATTCTGTGCAGGATCTCTTGCCCTGTGTTCATCTCTTGTTGTATTGAACTAACTGTACATGCTATATAAGCTTCTGGAGGGGGAAAGGGTGGGAGGGAGGAAGAAGTGAGGTATGGTGAGGGGGTAGGATGTCAGCTCTTTTAGTCATAATCTCAGGAGCTATTTCAGTTCTTTTTGTGAATCTGACTCAATACTCAATACAACCAGTCAGCAAAAACCAGCAGAAGCTCTCAGGGCTTGGACTGTCTTTTGAATTTCTTGTTTATACTTCAGGTTTTTATTCCTTGAACACAATCTGTTCTTTAGATTGTGGAGAGAAATCCTTTAAATTCTCATCATTCCTTTGATCACTATCAACATCCATATGAATCACCATGGGATCTTCACTAAGCAAGGAAGGGATAGGGATGGGACTTTTTGCTCTGCATCTTTTCTAGCAATAAAAAAATGAAGTTTTCCCATACAGAATATACTGTGAGTTTACTCTTGCTAAGAATAAACAACTTTAGTTGTTATTGCTTTAAGATGATTTCCCTTTCAGAAAAGATGCCCTCACTCATACCTCATCATTGACAGTATGATAGGAAAAGGTATTTGCTTTACATAGGCTGAGCTGGTTTCTCTTTAAAAGAGCAGAGAAATTGTTCTTGGGATTTCAGTTTGAGCTTTTGCCATGTCTTCCTGGTTGCCTGAGCTATATAAAGCTCAAAAGAAGTTGGTGGTCTTCAGGCTTGAGAGAGTCCCCACTGCAGTGCAAGTCAATTTTATTTCTCTAACATGGAAAGCCCAGAAATAGAACAGAGCAGCATTTCCCTAAATTAGTGATTGTATCCTTTTGAAAGTTTTTATTGTTAAATACATTTATTTTTACTTAACTCTAGTCTACAAAGTGTTTTCTAATTTAAGTCTGAATCACTGGAACTGAACTGAGGTAGGCCTGGCCCAGAAGTGACTGATAGGACTAAATTCAGACTCAAACCTTAATCTTGAATGGTGTTATGTTTTGTTTTTTATTATTTCATTTATTATTTATTATTTCATTTTTATTATATTTATATAACATTCATTATTTATTTATTTATTTAGTTTTTATTTATATATATATGTATATATAAATATATATTTTAATATAATATTTATTATTTATTATTTCATTTCACTGAGAAGTAAACTATAGGATATTAAAGATGGAAGATGTTGGGATCACCTAGTTCAATCTTGTCATTTTACAAATGAGGAGGCTTAGGCCAGAGAAGTAAAGGACATAACTTATCCAAAGGGTTACAGCTGTTTAGATGCAAATTTTATACCAGAGATTAAAGTCAACTTTTAGGAAGGTACAAATTGTACTGATTCAAAATAAGGTTTCCAACCCAATCTTCCTTACTTCCCTAGTAGTTTGAAAAAGAAGTCTCTGGAAGGCACATTCTATTTTTTTGTTTGTTTGTTTATTTTAAGGCAATTAGGGTTAAGTGAGTTGTCTAGTATCACACAGCTAGGAAGTATTTAGTGTATAAGGCCATATTTGAACTCAGATCCTCCTGACTGGTACCATCTAGCTGCCTCCTCCATGTTCTATTTTTAATAAACTTCTCATTTTGAATGTCTTCTCCCAATCCTTTCATCTTGAAATAACAGAAATATGGCTCTTCTTAGAAAACTCTGGCTCTCTCCAGTACCAGCTCCATTTTCTTTCATTCCTCCACCAGACCCCTTTAATAATTTGAACCAGGAAGAAGAGTTGGCAAAGTCTTCCTCACTGTCACTTCCAGACTTTCTTTTGGCTACATTCACTTAGCAACCTCTCTCTCTTTGAGTTCCACTACATCTAGATTGATTCAACACTTGAGGAAGTCACTTGTTGACTCAAAGATCATTCTAGTTCCTTTCTCAAAGAGTACAGGGCCTGACTCACAGACTTCCTCTATATCCCACCCTCTACCCTCATATATCAATATGTCAATACACACATAGATATTCCTTTAATTGTTCTGGCCTTTCATCAACCTTTGTACCCATGACCTACATCTTTACTTTCCCCACACATAGGGATGGTCATATCCTGGACATGACCCATAACTGCTTTAGTTCCATTATTCAAAACTCTGTATTTCTTTTTATTGATCTCAATATCCTATTCTTCAAATTCTTCCACTTCTTTAGTCCTTCTAAATCTTTTCTTTTTCCTCCAAGAGAGTTCCAGTTACTCTATTCCTCCCTGCTCTCTTAGTTCATCATCTTAATTCTAGCTTCCCTTTCCTGCCTTTGAAGTTTCGATCTTATAGTGAACCATTTCAATGATGCATTACCTTCTTCCTTTGAATTCCTTGCCTCTTGATCCCAATTTCCATTCTCCATTCAAACTCCAGTCCTGCATTACCCTCTCCGCTTACTTATGCTACTGAATACCACTGGAGGAAGTAATAAAATTTCTTCCAATTCAATCAACCAAATTTTATTTCATTCCGTCCCAACTGTGTGCTCACTGATTACTTTTAATATATTCCCCAAAACAACCATTTCAAACTTTCTCTTCTAGTTTCCATCTACATTATTCCCTATCCAGCCTCTCTCATTTTCCTAATTCTATACCTCAACATCCTTTTTCCTTAGCTCTGTTCTTTTTTTCTCCATTCTCTGAGGAAGAGGTGGCCCTCCTCTCGCCAAAACCAATTTTTAATGATTCCTCAATCCTATTCCTACCCAATCTTTCAGGTAACTTACCCTCTCAATAATCTTCCCTTCAACTCTTTCTTTTTCATTCCCTCCCCATTATATAGGTCTCCCTCATTTTTAAAAAGGCTTTCATTTGAAGCTTGGAATAGATTACTGTACTATATCTCTCTTCTCTTTCACAATCATAATCGTAGGAAAAAATGTTTAACTTATTAACTCTGTTTTCTAAACTCCTTCTGACTTCACAACTCTGTGTTATCTCACCTCCACACTGCCAAAAATACTTCTACAATGTTACCATCAATTCTTACTAAATCTAAAGGTCTTTTTTTCAGTTCTCTTCTTTCTTGATCTTTAGGTAACTTTCAATGACATAGTTGTTTTTAGCTACTTCCCCTTACCTGGATAATTTCTCCTCCTTTAGTTCATGTAACTTCTCTTCTGGTTTCCTTCCTCTCTACTATCTCTCTCTTTCCTTTGCTGGATCATTATCTGTGTCTCATCCTCTAATTGTGGTATCCTCAGGCTCTGCAGCTTCCCTGGATTCAATTATCATCTCTGAGCAGTTAAATCCCAGATCTATGTTTTCCGTCTGAGTTGATAATTGATTTATAAAATTATGAAATGAGGGTGGGCACACCCAGTTCTTTGGATCCTTGCCAGGAAAGTGGCGAGAAACAGGGTGGCAGTCATCTTTAATTAAACATAGAGATCATGGGGGCCAAAAACCCCGATAAAAGCAGTGAAAAACGTACAGAGGCAGATAGCATAGCTCAGAGATGAGGAAATGGGAGTGTTTGGGGGACAAGAGTTTGAGGTCTTATTTTTATGGGTCTTTTGGGAAACAGACCAATTCCTATATATTCCATGTTGAGGTTAGTTCATTAACATAGCCAAATCATCTCAAAGCTATTAGTAAAACTTTAAAGTCATCCCAAAGTTATCAGCACCTTTTTGATGTTCCACCAGTATGGAATTTACATATCATAGGACCAAAAAGCCCTGACAGCAGTGCCATATATTATCAGAATGTAAATTTTGGTTCCTGTGGTATAATTTTCAAATTACACTCCTTTGATCATTGGAATGATTTTTTTCATGACTTCCATGTTCCCCTTTGCTGTCTTACTTTCTGCTAGTGATCTTCATATTGGCTACTTATAAACTCAATCATAGAAGCAATACATGTGGTCAGAAAGATCTGGATTCAAACTCTTCCTTTGATCCTTGCGAGCTGTGTCATCACCAGTAAATTTAATTTAATCTCTCTGAGTTTTATTTTCTGTAAAATGGGGACAAAAATATCTCCATGGCTACCTCCAGCTATTATTATTATCTTTCCTGTAAGCTTCTATCACTCAGCACCAACTGGATATCTTCTTATAGCTGAATGTCTCCATACTGATGTCCTGTAGGCAAGTCAGCATGTACAAAACGAACCTCATTCTGATTTCCTCCTGAATATACTCATCTTCCAATTATCTGTTTCATTTGAGAGTATCACCATCCTTCTGGTTACTTCGATTTGAAACCTCAGTCATTCTCAACTCACCCTTCATCCTTTACTCTACATTTTCATTTGCTAAGTCTTGTTGATTCTATTTGCACAATATCTATCACTGGAATGTTTATCATTCTGGCTCAAATAGATGTATACTGAAAATTTGTGTTTTTACATCATTCTAGATTGCTCCTCTAGCAACTCTCATCCCCGAACCAACAGTATCATCACAATCATTCTTATAAAAACAACAATAACAAAAACCACAATGTGACTTAAAAATTTTTTTTTTGTTTTTAATTCCAAATTCTCTCCCTTCTCCTGAGGTTTCCCCCACCCATTGGGAAGGCAAGAAATAAAATACCATTATAGATATGAAGTTATGCAAAACACATTTCCACATTAGCCATGTTGCTGAGGGAAGGGAAGCAAGAAAAAAAAGATATCATATGGTAGAGCCAAAATGGCTAAGTAGAGGTAGCATGCAAGCTGAACTCTTTCAAAATCCCATCCAAACAACTGTAAAATAATGCATCAAATCTAATTCTGAAGTAGCATAAGCAACAAAAGGTCAGAGTGAAACATTTTTCTAGCCAAGACAACTTTAAAAGAGAGATCTATGACAATGGAGCAGGGGCTGGCCCTAAGCATAGCACACAGTAACACCAGCTGGGCCTTAGAGTCAATGGTACCCAGTTCAACACGAAGACCAGAGACAAGAATTAGCTGGAATAATAAACAAACAAAAATAAATTGATCATTAAAAAAAACTACTGTGGCAACAAGGAAGCTCAAGACATGAACAAAAGAAGGCAATATGAAAAAAATCTATAAGCAAAACCTCAAAGAAAAATGCAGATTGGTCATAAACCTAAGAAGGATTCCTGGAACAACTAAAGGAAGAGATTAAAAAAAGGGGGTAAAAAAATGATTTAAAAAATCAAAGTAGAAGAGGAAAAATTGGGAAAAGGAATGGGATATCTATAGTTGAGGGAAGAGTTTATGACCAAACAAGATAGAAAGGATCACAGGAGATAAAATGGATAATTTTGATCACATGAAATTAAACAAAAATGCATTAACAAAACCAATGCAGCCAAAATTAGAAGGAAAGTAGAAAACTAGGAGGGAAGGAAGAGAAATGTTAGAGTAAGTTTCTCTAGCAAAGGCTTTATTTCTCAAACACATAAGGAATGGAGCCAAATTTACAAAAATATGAGTCAATACCTAGTTGATAATTGATTACAAAATATGAACAAGCAGTTCAACAGCAGCTATCAACAATCATAAAAATGCTCTAAATCACTACTAATGAGCAGAATCAGGAAAACACTGTACACAGTAACAGCAAGACTGTGTGATAATCAGATATGATAGACTTAGCTCTTCTCAGAAATGCAGTGATCCAAGACAATTCCAATAGACTTTGGTTGGAAAATGTCATCTGCATGCAGAGAGAGAACTATGGAGACTAAATGCAGAATGAAGCATATTATTTTCACCTGTTGTGTTGTTGTTTTGCTTATTTTTCTTTCTCGTGGTTTTTTCTTTTGCTCTAATTTTTCTTTCACAACATGACTCATGTGGAAATATGTTAAAAATTGATTTTACATATGTAACCTATATTAGATTGCTTGCTGTTTTTTTTTTGGGGGGGGGAGAGAAGGGGAAAAATTAGAACTCAAAATCTTAACAAAAATGAATGTTGAAAACCACCTTGTAATTGGAAAAATAATGTACCAATAAAGTAAAAAAAAAAGAAAAAGACATCTCACTTTATGGATGCTGCTTTTATGCAGACCATATTGTATAATAACAACTCAATCCTTTTTCTCAAAGAACTTAAGTGCTAAAGAGACAAAGACACAGCCAGATACAAAATCACTAGCCTGCTCATTTTAATGAATAATATTCGTGGTTCAGGAGAAAGGCTTGTTAAGGTCTTTTCTTTAAGGGACCAGAATACTTTGTGTTATAGGTGCTTTGAAGAAGACTATTCTTTAAAAAACATTTTTTAATTGACTTGCAAGTACAGTTTCCAGGTACTAAATCTTATGGAGATCATGCATAAGAACAAGCCAAAGATGGAAATAGATACATGTTAATGGGCAGCGGGGGAATAAGAATGGTAAAGCTCAGCAGACCCAGTGAAGAGACCTAGTTGGAATTAAAACAGATGGCAAGCCACACCAGTCATTCTCAGCTGCAGACATCAAGCAGAAGGATCAACTCTACAGAAAATAACAGGTAGGCTATAAATTACAAGACTATCACATGAGACTGTATAGGGTGCCAATGATAGTAACTGGATTCCTTCCAAAACGCAAAGCTGGAAAAGTATGTAACCCCCCCCCCCCCCCCAGCTGCAGATGCAATGCCAGTTTGGTCTACTCAGTGAAGCCAGGGACTTCAGGATAGAAAAAAGGGAAAAGCATGGATCAAGATCATTTAGTTTAGAGTCAAGAGCCTGGACCACTGATTCTTGCCCAAGTTCTGTCCTTGACTAGCTTTGAGATTTTAAACAGACCACATCACTCTGCAGCCTTCAGCTCTCACATTCACACAATAAAGAGATCGGACTATTGGAAGAAACCCTTCTAAAATTCTCTAACCCTTGTTGCCTCTGCAAAAGCTTAGGTAATGGGGTAGACAATTTCCATCTGAATTTCACTTGACATCTGAGATACAAGGCTAGGAGACAGGCAACCAGACAATTTCTAAGAGGAGATGTATAGTTAAAAGTATACTTCTGCATTCTAACTGATGAGGCAGAACAGAAAAATATATTTTAAGAGAGATGTTGACAAACAAACAAAAGAAGATTGATGAAATTGTCATGAAACAAAATGGAAGGTATTCTGGATTAATAGCATAGCAGCTGATTACCTCTATCATATGAGCTTTCCTGTCTCAGTTCTTCCCAACTCAAGCCATCCTATTCCTTGCTGATTAATTATTGTTGTTTAGTTGTGT
Organism: Sminthopsis crassicaudata; assembly: GCF_048593235.1. Classification (NCBI taxonomy): domain Eukaryota; kingdom Metazoa; phylum Chordata; class Mammalia; order Dasyuromorphia; family Dasyuridae; genus Sminthopsis; species Sminthopsis crassicaudata. Next base: position 116,272,459 of record NC_133618.1, read on the forward strand.
TTTACTTTTTTATGACCTCATCGACTTTTCAGTGGAGTTTTCAAGACAAAGATAATGGAATGGTTTGCCATTTTCTTCACTAGTGTGTCCTTGAGGCAAATAAGGATTGAGTCACGTGCCCCAAGTCACACAGCTAGCAAGTTTCTGAGGGTGAATTTGAATGCAGATCTTCCTGATTCCAGGCCTTGTGCTCTCTATATGGCATACCCAGATGCCCATTATATTTGTACTCATTGATTTTATATTTATATTATCTCTGTTTATATGCACTTGTCTCCTTCATTAGAACACAAACTCTTTGTGAGTAGTTTGTTTCACTCTTTATGTTTGGATCTTAGCACCTGGAACTCAGCAGGTACCTAATAAATGCTTGCCAACTGATATAGATTCCATTTTTCTCTTCTCTATAAAATGAAAAAGTTGCGCTGGATGAACTCTAAGATGCCTTCCAGTCTAAGATACTATGAATAGGATGTTCTGAACACATTAATTTTCTGATTCACTCGCTGTTTCCACAGTACATAACTCCAGTTTTCTGCCTTAGTAAGAATAGTATTCTTTCTCGAAGAGATTGTGAACCTTAATTTCCTTGTGTATAAAATGAAGGAGGTAAAATTTTTACAGTTTTAAAATTCTGTCATTACAACATTTCTTTGGAAGTGAAAAATCATAAATTGCCTCAGGGTTAGGATTCCAGACATTAATTCTCACTGCACATTACCATACTTTTACATACATTTATAACTTATATTAAAAGATATGTTTTACAAATTATGTTTTCTCATATAGTACATCATTTGTTTTGAGGGGAATGGGTACAGAGCAAAAATTGTTGTACTCATGCTATAGATCAGTTATCACTGAGTTAACATATATAGTGCTTTGCAAACCTTAAAGAGATATATACATGTTAATTAACATTATTATTGTTAATTACAGATTACAAAATTGAGGCACAGAAAAAGAGATGGAAGTAACAAATCTGGAACTAACCTATTTCATCAAATTCCAAATTCTTGTTAGGGACAAAGTAGATAGAACACTAGGCTTGGAGTCAAGAAGACCTGAATTCAAATTTGGCCTCATTTTCCTGTCATACTATATGACCTAAGGCAAGTTTCTTAACTGTGGTCAACCTCAGTTTACCCATCTAGAAAATGGATCGGATAATAGCATCTCCCTCCCCATGCTGTTGTGAGGATTAAATGAGACAATATCTATAAAGTTTTTATGTTTTTATTATTATTATTAATGTATATAAGCTTTGCAAATCTTAAAGAACTATAAAAATAGTAGCTATTATTATTCTCAATACCATGCTATTTGGCCTCCTGTGCAGGGAAATTAAGGTTATTGTAAAAATGAAAGAAGTGAGAAGTGATATTGGTACTAAAATAGAAGAAAATTTTTTAAAAGGAGCATCCATAAAACATTTATAAAAATACACAGAATTCACGTTGAGTGAACCAGCTTACTAGGAGCTTACATTATAATGGGGAAAACAAAACTTTGACCCAAGCTTGTTTAAATACCGGCCATGCTATTTAATGTAAGAAGGCTGGGTTTGGAATAAGAGAACTTAAGTTCTACTCAGGTGGGTGTCTTTGGGTAAACCGATGAACCTTTCTGGACCTCAGTTTCCTCATCTATAGAATGAGGTCATTAGAAATCATATGACTTCTCTATGAATACGTGCATCTGAAGGCTTTTTCTGTGGAGGCTACCCTAGGATGCTATTCAGTCTGGGTCTTGAGCCGGAAAGGCCCGCAGAGGCTCTCTGTCCAACCTCCTTAGAGCAGATTAGAAGAAGGGGCCTTGGGAACTTAAATGACTTGGCCAAGATTCCATAGGCCAGCCACGTTCAAAACCTCCAGGCCATTCCCCCATCCTCCCTCTCATTGGCCCCTCCCATTTCCACAGCATTTCTTGCATACATCCCCTTCTCTGCAGTCACCCACCACCGGCCTGGCAGGTTTACAGCCCTGGCCGTCTCTGCCAGAAGCCCTTCCAGCTCGCAGGGCTGGCCAGAGAATTTGTGCCCCATGGGCAGGGACTTCAAGGGGGGCCGATCGATTCCACTCCCCAGCTGAGGAGGACTACGGCAGAGGAAAAATGGGCAGAGGGAGCTAAAAATGAAAGCTTGCGCACAAAGTGCTGTGTTCAGACTGTTGCCGGGCAGATCTTTCACAGGGACTCGGCGTGGGGATCTGGGCCAGCCCCTCCTTACTGTAATGTCCATTTGGTCCCGGACCAAAGTCAATTTCAGGAAGTTGTTTGTCTGGAGTTTGTCTTTTCTCTAATGTGTCCTGTTGTCTCCCTCCTTAAGAAACCCCGATATAAATAGAAAAAAGGCTTTAGGAACCTATTCCAGTCTAATGGAGGAGTTTGAGCTCAACTGGGAAGCTCGAGTTTTTCTGATTAGCTGAGTGTCTGTCTAAGGCAGAATTTCCTTAACCCTTTCCGCAAGCAATCTCCATTCCAAGGAAATTTTGTTCAGCCTCCTGAACAATCCTTTGTAAGGGGGACCTGAATGATGGAGGACTCCCTAAACATCTTAGTGATGGAGAGGTTTTACTTTTCTTTCAGTCAGCACCCAGTCCCAAATTTCTCCCTTATCTGAATTGCTAATCTAGAGATTTGCAAGTCCCAGCAGAGCTTGGAAATAGGCAATTAGAGCTTCCTTCCCATTCCATAAATACACTGGAAAGAATTTGCTAGAAATATTTAAAAGTGCAACACTTACTGAAGCAAAAAGAAAGAGAGTTGGAGAAATACATTTCTACATAGTATCACTTAATAACTACTTCGCCCAGTTCGTTCTAAAAATGTCTTAATATGCTTGTTATATAGCCTTAGATAAATACAATTAAAAATCTTTTATTTAAAAATTTTTTTAAAAATAAGTCTAGAATTTTTTTTTAATAGGGAAAAGCAGGAATTAGAAACTATATCAATAAAGAGATCTATGTTCTGATCAAGAATCAGATACTTAAAACTAAGGGGCCAATGAACAAATAGCTTCAGTTACTTATCTGGGAAATGGAGATAATAATATTCTCTCTTAGGCAGCATCTATCTATCTATCTATCTATCTATCTATCTATCATCTATGTCTGTGTATATAGCAAATATTTATGCATAAAATTTACATATCTGTATGTACATGTATATACATATATACTATAAGTGCATGCATATATGTGTATTGTGTCTATATGTAAATGTATGTGTATATGTCATGTTCAGTTATTTGCCTGCTATCTGTGAACTCCTAGAAGATGGGGATTCTGTAACCAGGGATGCCATGTTATCAGGAAGGAATTAGATCTCTGTGAGTGCCAAAAGACAGAAGCAATGAGAAAGGAAAAGGTTTAAGATCAAAGGAGTTTGTTAACTAAGGAGCAAGTCTTCCAAAGAGCATAGTAGGATAGTGAGGGAGAATTCATAGAGACAGAAAAAAGAGAGTAAGCAGGGGTGAATAAAGGATGAGATAGATAGATGTAGACATGGACATATATGTACAATTAACATACACACATGTCCATACTTACCCACAAGTATGTGAATACCTACATACACACATGTACAAATACACAATGCATATGTGTGTATACTGTGCATTCAAATGTATGCACGTATTTATACATAGACATGTTTATATATATATATATATATATATATATATATATATATATATATATATATATATACACATATATACACATATACATACCCAGATGGGGTTCAGAATCTCTGAGTCAGTGAAAGGATAATTGGGTTGGAGTATGCTAACCAATGGGGAATAAGATTGGGTGAGTTATTCATGGCTAGAGAGAAATCTATTGAGGGAGGGAGGTGATTAGCTTGTCCAGGGCTCTCGGATGTCCTACCTTTTAGTAAGAGTTAAGTAACATTAACTCCGTGAGGTGCATTGCTAGCTGGGGCAGGAGCTGGCAGTCCAAGGTGGGGCTCTCTTTTTTCTTTTTATAAAGAAATGTCCACAATTTCTGATGTCTGTCAAGTTCACAATAACAAAAAAGGAAATTTTTTTTCTAAGTCCCTTCCGGTTCTCAGATTCTAACATATCTTACCTGAATTGGACAAAAGCTCACGGAGCACTAGTTTTAATTGAATTCCAAGCAGCCATTCCAGTGGAGCTACACGGAGGTGGGTAGGACATAGGAGCTAAGCAGTTACCACTCATACTTAGATTGTGGAGCAGGCACACGCTTACAACTGGGGCAGTATAAGAGTCCAAGGCACTCTCTTCTCTTGTCACTCCCAGGGAGAAAATAGTTTTTCAAAAGTTCTGTTAGACTCTAGAAATCAGCTTCCTAAACTGTGATCACAACCCCTTTAGAGGTCTCATAACTGAATGTGGGGGTCACAAAATGATGATTCATTATCAGTAAATGTTTGGTTTGTATACTTATTTTATATACTTGAGAGTCAAGTAAAAATTTCTTGGGTGAAAAGGGGTAGTGAGTGGAAAAAGTTCAAGAAGCCCTGCCCTAGACCTAGCCCTGTACCTGCTCTTCAGTGCTTTGATTTGAGCAGCCCAAAGAATTAACTATCCTTAGAAATGTTAACTATTTAGTCTCATACTCCTAATTTTTTGACCTTTAGCTCATTATAATTCTCCTACCTTTCTGAAGATCCTACCCCAGTCTCAAGCCATTAACCCAATCTGTTGGAAGGTAAGAGGCAGGGGAGTACAATTATTACAGCCACAAGAGGAAACTCCTGTCTCAAGAAATGGTTGGGCTCAATCAGCATGTGAAGTGATTAGTTCTATTCTGCACAAAGCATTGAGGAGATTATAGCTGGCATAGAATCAGGCCAGAAGTTCCTAAACTGTAGACTTTGAATGTCTATGCATCCATTTTGTTAAATTATTTAGTAAGATTAATAAGCAAATATGCCTTGTGGATATCATCCATGGTTCCAAAGAACGTCCAGCTCTGGGTTCAAGCAGATCCACATGCATTTTAGGAGGAACCTGACCTCATGGAGAAGAATACCAAGTTTTTTTTTCTTGTGCTCTTTGGTTCATTGTCTCCATCCCAGAGTTCTAGGGAACAGCTATTTTTTCTCTTTTCCCCTTCTTTCTTTTTCTTTCCTCCCTCCCTCCCCTCCCTCCCTCCCTCCCTCCCTTCCTTCCTTCCTTCCTTCCTTCCTTCCTTCCTTCCTTCCTTCCTTCCTTCCTTCCTTCCTTCCTTCCTTCCTTCCTTCCTTCCTTCCTTCCTTCCTTCCTTCCTTCCTTCCTTCCTTCCTTCCTTCCTTCCTTCCTCCCTCCCTCTCTCTCTCTTTCTTTCTTTCTTTTTCTTTCTTTTCTTTCTTTCTCTCTCTCTTTATTCCTCCCTCCCTCCCTTCCTTCCTTCCTTCCTCCCTCTCTTCCTTCCTCCCTTCCTCCCTCTCTTCCTTCCTCCCTTCCTTCCTTCCTTCCTTCCTTCCTTCCTTCCTTCCTTCCTTCCTTCCTTCCTTCCTTCCTTCCTTCCTTCCTTCCTTCCTTCCTCCCTCCCTCCCTCCCTTCTTCCCTCCCTCCCTCTCTTTCTCTTTCTTTCTTTCTTTCTTTCTTTCTTTCTTTCTTTCTTTCTTTCTTTCTTTCTTTCTTTCTTTCTTTCTTTCTTTCTTTCTTTCTTATCTTTCTTTCTTTCTTTCTTTCTTTCTTTCTTTCTTTCTTTCTTTCTTTCTCTTTCTCTCTTTCTTTCTTCCTTCCTTCCTCCCTCCCTCCCTCTCTTCCTTCCTTCCTCCCTCCCTCCCTCTTTTTCTTTCTTTCTTTCTTTCTTTCATTCTTTCTTTCTTTCTTTCTTTCTTTCTTTCTTTCTTTCTTTGTTTCTTTCTTTTTCTTTTCTTCTCTCTCTTTCTCTCTTCCTTCCTTCCTTCCTCCCTCCCTCCCTCTTTTTCTTTTTCTTTCTTTCTTTCTTTCTTTCTTTCTTTCTTTCTTTCTTTCTTTCTTTCTTTCTTTCTTTCTTTCTTTCTTTCTTTCTTTCTTTCTTTCTTTCTTTCTTTCTTTCTTTCTTTCTTTCTTTCTTTCTTTCTTTCTTTTTCTTTCTTTCTTTTCTTTCTTTCTTTTCTTTCTTTTCTATCTCTCTGTTTCTCTCTCTCTCTTCCTTCCTTCTTTCTTCCTTCCTCCCTCCCTGACTTTCACCTCAGTTGGCATTGTCTATTCCAGTAGCAACACGAGGCATAGATTGTTTGATATTTCTCTGTATTTTTAGTTGCAAGAACGATCCTGTTCAAGGCCATCTCCTCCAAGAAGCCATGTCACTTCATTAATTACCATTCCCTGGGCAGCCAGCACCCAACTCCAGAAGTCCCAGTTTCTCCAACTCATAAAGTAGCCAACAATATCAACTTCTCAAGAAGTTGTAGTTTGGTCTCAGGTATGGAAACACAAAACAGAAGAAGCAATTGCCAATTTGGAGCTCAGGCTCAGACTCACCTGTGCAGGGATATGTCCCCTCTGCCACAGTGAATATAGCTTTATGATGTTCATGGGATTCAGCATGATGTACATACAGTGTTCAAATCCCACTTTAGACATTTACTCATAATAATCATATCTAGCATTTATCTTAAGGTTTGCAAAGCACTTTATATATGTTATTTCATTTCATCCTCTCAATACCCCTGAGAGGTAGGTGCTATTATTAACCCCCATTTTATACACGAGTAAAATGAGGCACAGAAAGAGTAAGTGACTTGGTCAAGATCATACATTTAAAGTATTGGAGGCAATATTCAAACTCAATGTGTTTGAATCCAGTGTTCGATGTGTTAAGTCACTCAACTGTATGACCCAGAGCAAATCACAAACTCAGTTTTCTATCTATTAAAAAATGGGGATAATAATAGCATCTACTTCAAATGATTGTTTTGAGGATAAAATAGTTATAAAGTTCTTTGAAAACCATAAAGTGCTATATTAATGTTAGTTATTATTATAAAGCCTCTCTAATTTTCCATACCATGAGAATACAAATTTTGACACCCATCATTCTGGCTTCAGACATATACTAGTTGTGTGACCATGGGCAAGTCACTTAATTTTACCAAATGGGGTCACAAAGAGTTGGACACAACTAGAATAAATGAACAAAAGTAACATTCTTAAATGCAATGAGAAAGTCTCTAATGTGGATATTTTACATAATAGTAAAAATGACAAAAAGAATAGATAGAAGATGTAAGGGTTAAAAAGCCTCTAGAAGTAAGGAATGCAGTTCAAGGCATGTGGAAGGACCTGAGGCATGAGAGGTTCCCAGGCGCAAGCGAGTCCTACATAGAGATGGGGCATAGCCCCATGAGGCGGTGTCTAATGCCAGGTACCACGCCTCCCTTCTTAGTGCTCTACACGCCTCCCTCCTTCTTCTTGGGTCAATCCCATTATGCCAGGTTCCTAGAGGACTTCCCCCTTCCCCATATCATCAGTGGGGTATAAATATGTGCTATCTCAGAATAAAACTCTCTTTTGCTTCACCCCTACCTCCTGGTGGTCTGTCTCTATGGGATCCGGGTTGGTGCCCAAAGACGGGTAAGTGTGGCCTAGCCGTGCCGTCAACGGATGGACATTAAGAGTAGCTCTAAGGGGAGCTACCAGGTTAGAGTAGTCCATAGGGGTGTAACAGAAGGGTTCATCATGGACAAAGGTCATGGAATAAAAGAGGGAGAGGGAAGTAGTATGGGGTATATTCATAGGGTGCATAGAGATGTCACTGGGGCTGACGGTCCATGATCCCAAATGGTTTCCAATTATATTCTTATCTTTTTTCCCTCATGTCTCCAGTTCCCTTCCCACAAAATTTAGCAGAAGATCAGAAAATTCCTCTCTGTGAAGGTACAAATATCTTGATGAAATACAATGGAAAGAAATTCAAAGTTTAAACACTGTTGAACTGTCTAAGGTGTTTGCTTTGGTTCAGACTATATGCTGTTGGAATACTCAGAATGAAGCAGAAGAAGAGGGCAAGAGAGAGTTTTAATTCCTAATTTCCTTTTTTGGGGGGGGTGAAAATAGTTCATTTATTTAATTACAGAATTATTAAGAAATCTCATATATGCTTAGATAATACTAGTGTTTTGCGTTTGGTAACGTTTAGCAAATCCTAGCATATTATAAAATTCATCGTAAAATGAACAAATCTCATTTTAACTAGATTGCCTGTTTATGCTAAGACAATACTACTCTTCATTGTCTATACAGCTCCCTCCCTTCAAGGAGTCTGGCAAAACATCTATTTTCCACATTTTCTTTTGAAGACTTGTAGTTCCTAACTTTCAACATTCAAGCCCTTGGATTCCACTTTCTTTGTTTGTAAATTAACACTGACTTTGTAAATATCTTTGTGAGACTTATTGCAAGGATTTTAAAAAGACTAAAGAATGCTGAACATTGCAGTCATACTATTGATGCAACCATGACTTGAGAAAATTGATAATAAAGTATGCTTCCCAATTCTTGACAAAAAGGTGATAGACTAGAAATGCAAAACAAAAAATACATTTCAGACATGGCCAAAACATGTATTTGTTTTGCTTTACTATGTGTGTTTCCTTTGATGAAGAAGAGCTTTTTTTTGCAGGAGAAAATCTGGGGATGAGGAAAAGGAGGTCAGTGCTAATGATACCACCACAATCTCGGCCCCCCCACCTCCAAGGAAGGAAGAAAAGAAAAAAGCATCACTAAAATCTTTTTAATATACACAGAAAAAAAAACCTTCCAGGGTCAGATGGATTTATGAGTGAATTCTATTAAACATTCAAAGAACAATTAATTATAATACTACACAAACTGTTTGGAACAAAAGAAGGCACCCTTTCAATCTCTTTCTATGATACAAATATGGTCTTGATACCCAAACCTAGGGGAAACAAAGTAGAAGAAGAAACTTACAAATCAATGTTTATAATTAATACAAAACCTTAAAATATTATTAAGTGGATTATAAAAACATATTAGAAAGAGTATATATATTATGTCCCATTTGGCTTTATACCAGGAATGTAGAATTATAAATATAATAAGCATTATAAATAAAAACCATATGATTATATCTATATTTTCTGAAAAAACTTTTGACAAAATCTACTATGGATTTGTATTAAAAGCTCTAGAAATTATAGGAATAAGTGGATCTTTTCTTAAAACACTGCCATATTTCTCTAAACCATAAGCAAATATTCTAAATAACAGAGAAAAGTTAAAGAATTTTCCATTAAAATCAGGGGTAAAACAAAATCATCACTATTATCTAACAGTGCTAGAAATGCTAGCTATAGCAATAAAACAAGAAAAAGAAAGTGAGGGAAAAAGGAAATAAAATTCTTGCTTTTTACAGGTGATATGATGTTGTACTTTAGACACTCCCACAGAGCTGATTATTTAATTCAGCAAAACTTTAGGATATAAAAATCCAAATAAATCATCAACATTTCTATATATAACCAACAAAAGTTGACAAGAACTATAAAAAGAAATTAAATTTATAATAACAACAAAACTATAAAATATTTGGTAATGTATCAACCAAGATTTATGGAGGAACTGTAGTAATCCAGCTATATTACATTCTTTGCAGAAATAAAGACAAATAATTGAATAAATATTCATTGTTCATAGGCAAACCAATACAATAAAAATGAAAACACTATATATATATATATATATAAATTTACTTATCCAGTGATGTAACATACAACCAAAATGCTGTTTTTATATAAACCTAGAAAAAATAGCAAAATGGAAATGGAAAAATGAAAGGTCATAAATTTCAAGGGGTTTAATAGGGAAAAAAAGTGAGAAGAAAGTCTATCACTACCAAATCTCAAGTTGCATTACAAGTAGTAATAATTTGGTTTTGGTTAAAAAAAGGAGGTTTTGTCAGCAAAATAGATTAGATACATCAGAAACAAACAAGGTATAGTTTTTGATAAATTCAAAGATCCCAATTACTCAAGGAAAGACACTATTTGGTTTAAAAATGCTTGGAAAACTGGATTACAATCTGCCAGAAATTAGATTTAAATCAGCAACTCATACCATACACCAAGATAAGTTCTAAATGGATAGATGACATAGACATAAAAGGTCACATCATAAAAAAATTAGAGGATCAAGAAAAAAATTACTTTTCAGATCTATGAAGATTCAGGACAAAGCAACTGGTAAAGAGGATCATACCATATAAAATAGCCAATTTTTATTATATAAAATTAAAAAGTGGTTGAATAAAAATCTAAATAGCAAAAAGTAGAAGGGAAACAGATTACTGAGAAAAAATATTTGTAGCAAATTTCTCTGATTAAAGTTTCATATTCAAGACATATAAAGAACTGGTTTAAATGTTTAAGAAAAAGACACATTCCCCAATTGATAAATGGTCAAAGGAAGAAATCCATGTTATCAACAATCATATGAAAAAATGCTCCAAATCATAGCTAAAATAATATGTGAGCATAATAAAAATGCTCTAAATAATAACTAAAATAAGACAAATTAGTGCAACTTCCAAGCCCTATTTCATACCCATTGGACTAGCAAAGATGATAAGAGGAAAATGACAAATGTTGGAGGGGCTATGGAAAAACAGGTCTATTAGTGTATTGTTGGTGGAGCTATGAATTTTGTCCAGTCAGTTTGGAGAGTCTAGAAAGTTACCAACCTGAACACGTCCTCTTTTACCTAGCTACTGCTAAGTTTATACACTCAAAGAAATCAAATAAAAATGAAAAGGATAGACAGATAAATAGAGATATGTGCACACACATAGATGTGTGTATATAACATATGAGTGTATTTATATATATATATATATATATATATATGTATGTACACTAAAATACTTAAAGCATCTCTCATAATAGAAGCCAAAAACGAGGAGTTAAGAGGAGTATCCTACTTTGGGAATTTCCAAACATATGAATTACATTCACATTCTATATGGAGTATAATAAGAAATGATGAAATGGACATTTTCAGAAGAAACTGGGAGACCTTTATGAAATAATGCAGTGAGAAGAACTAGAGAAGAATGACTTATATAATAATAACAATAGAGAGAAAAGCAATTTGAAAACCTTTAGAATTTCAATTAATAAACCATTAGTCCAAAATGAAGATGAAACATGCCCTATATATATCCTGATGGAGAGTTAATGAACTTAAAATTAAGAAAGAAACATATATTTTCAGACATGGCTTCTATGGGGATTTATTTTGTTGGGTTATATAGCTAAGCACTGAGAGCTTTTAAAACATTATTTTTCAATTGAGGGAGTAGTGGGAAGGTTTGAAATAAACATTGGTTATTTAAAAAAAAAAAGCTTGTTAATTGAAAAATAAAAATTATAGGTTTAAAAAACCCAAACACCAAAAAAAGCTTTTTTATATAGACAATTGAAGAAAAATGGTAACTATATATGAATCAGAGAATCTCTATTACATAGATTATATATATATATAAATTTACCATGTTACTTTCAAGGCTGTCCTTTTTTTGTCTGTGATTCTGAATTTCATTTTATTCTAACCTGTGCATTTCTTTCATATGCTTTTATTTTGTTAAAGAGGGGGCAGTAAAAATCATATAAACCCAGAAGATTAAAACAATATAGAAAACAGAAAGAAGATCAGGGAAAAAAACAAACAAGACAATATTGGAACTAATGTGTTGAATTTCTTATATACTTTAAAAAAATCAACCTGTACACAACAGCGATTCACAGTTTTATATTTGATCCTATTTTTCTCATTTTCTTTGTATGGAAATTTTAATGTCTGTAAAATTCCAAATAACAAAATCCAATTATAATCTCGAAATAGAGACATTTCAAGCCCCTAGTTTTCCCAAACCAACAGATGTTACTAGAACATGGTGGTGGTGAGCAAGCTATAACTGGCTTTTGTTCTTTAGTCATTTATAGGATCACAGATTTAGAGTTGGAAGAAATCTGAAAGGTCATCTAATCCAATCCCCTCACTTTACAGATGGAAGAAGACAATTTCATTTCCAAGAGGTGAACAGTAACTTGCTTAGTCACCCTGGTAATATGTGTTTGAACCAGGATTCATAACCTAGAATCTCATGTTCTACACCTTTAAGTAAACTTTCAACAAGACTGAGAAATTAGCCATTCTGGACTTGAGTTTTCTCTTCTATAACATGGATAAGTTGGACTAGGTGCCATAAAGATTCTCTACAGCTCTAAATCTTTGTAGGATCCTATGAACTTTTAATAGCTCATATCTATTTTACCTCTTGTGTCTGCAAGTTTTTTCTGCTATGTTCTCTGGAACTCTATTTGTCATCAAAAGCCCATCTTTACATTTCTTTTACCCTATGGCACTAATTAAAATCAGATTTCATCCTGAAGATATTGTCAAGTATATTATTTTGGGGATTCCTTTCATGCATAACTTGGATTAGTTAATCCTTTCCAACTTTCAAATTCTGTGATTAAGAGATTCTGATTCTGGGTGCTGCAGTAGATAAAGTGCTGGGCTTGGAAATCAGAGAGTTGTATGACCCTTAGCAAGCTGTAGTTGTATGACCCTTGGCAAGTCTCTTGTTTGCCTCAGTTTCTTCAATTGTCAAAGGAGGATAATAATAACACTTATTTCACAGGAATTTTGTAAGGATCAAATATTTATTTGTTTTTTAAATTTGTTTATTTAATATTTTTCCCCAGTTACATTCAAAACAGTTTTTTACATTATCCCTACCCACATTTAAGAAACCACATGTAAAGATATGCAAAACATTTCCATAAGTCAAGTTGTAAAAGAAAATATAGGTCTCCCACCCTAATGAAAATAAGAACCCTCAAGAAAAATTAAGTTAAAAATAAAGTGAAAAAAAGAGAGAGAAATAGAGAATGCTTCGATCTATATTCAGATCAAATATTTATAAAATAAGCACTTGTTCTCTTCCCCCTATGATAACACATGCCTGGCTATTTTTTTCAGATGTTGGTGGCCCTTCACTCTTAACTCTCAAATCACATGACCAGAAGGAAGCATCTGGCATACTTCTTACTCTCTGCTGTCATTTCCAGATATGTTCTGCTACCATCATTCAGCAGCCTTTCCTTCTCTGGAGTTCATTCTATCCCATTTTATCTTTCTGAGGAAGTGAAGAAAATTGACAGGGAGATTTCACAAAAGCTTAGTTCTTAGATATTATTCTCAGCAACTCTATTATGTGATCCTGTCACAATGCTAGTTGAGATCTATTGACCTCTCTTGCATTTCCCTACCTACCCCCAATTATTTCATCATGTGGTTTCTAATCTTTCTTGCTTTCTTTGTTAGACTTTATTCACATTGATTATCCTTCCAACAACTTGTCTTCTCAGTTCATCTGTCTCTTTAATTCCTATCATCTCTATCCCCAGTCTTTCCTAGCTACCCACCATAATGGCTATCTCTTTATCCTTGTTATTACCTGAAAACTACTCTATTTTCAATATAATGAAGCCTAAAATTCCCTTCTTTGATCACAATCTTTTATCCTATTCCTTCTGCATCTATTTTCATTCTTATCCTGGTCTCTCAGCTTCTTAATCCATGCTGTCTATCATTTATATTCTGACTATCTTCCCCGTCATCGCCTAGATCCTATGTTACTCATTTCAACAAAATACCATTCTCCACTTTTTGAAACACGTTGCCATCTTGCTCTTACACTGCTTCTGCCTTATTAAAATCAGGTGGTCTAAAACTGATTAAATGGAGAATGGAGCAATATAACCCAGCTCTTTTCCACAGCTACATTAACAAAGATCAAGGAAGCCCACCAGACTGATCAGTAATCAAGAAATCCAATGTGAAATCACAGTGAGCTATCTTTCTAGCCCAGATCAATATAGGGAGACATCTAGAAACCTGCAGGCACTGGGGGAAAGGGGACTAGCTAGTCCATTCAGAGTTTTCTAGTACAAGGACAGAGCATGGGACCCCTGAGGGATTGCATGCCAGAAACACAGAACCGAGTCCAAATCAAGCAGACAGGGCTTGAAGCTATATACTGGGCAAATATCAGGAAAAAGTATCCAGTCTGTAGCTAGGTAACTCTCATCCCAGAGGAACCTAAGGTAATGTATCAATACAAGGAATAATTACAGTGGTGGTTGTCTTCCAGATCTAGCAAGGACTAGGCCTGAGGCCGTATGCCAGGCAAGAATCAGAAACAGCAGCTATGGCACTGTAATCCTGGTTCTGTGGAGCCCACTTGAGTGAAAAAGTGTAAGAAGGGGGTCTCTAGAGAATCCAGGGTAACAGCAAACAGGAATTATATGTAGCCTGTCCCTGATAGAAAATTTCAACTTGGGAAGTAAAGCTAAAAGGATAAGTGAAAAATGCTACCCATAATTAAGAAAATAAAAGCAAACCCCAAAATCCAAGTATGATGGAACTAGCACCTTAGATATAAAAGAAGAGTATAATTTCACATCTATAAGCAAAGCCCCAAACAAAAATATAGCATGGCCACAAAGATCAACTAGAATTCCTGGAAGAAATAGATCAATTTTAAAAACCACGTAATTGGGGCAGCTAGATGGTATAGTAGATAGAAGTCAGGAGGACCTGAGTTCAAATGTGACCTCAGACACTTAATGCTTCCTGGCTGTGTGACCCTGGGCAAGTCACTTAACCCCAATTGTCTCAGCCAAAAACCAAAACAAAGCAAAACAAAACCATGTAATTAATAACTGTGGAAATATGCATAGAAAAATTGCACATATTTAACATATATTGGATTACTTGCCATCTAGGGAAGGAGTAGAGGGAGAGGAGAAAAAAATTGGACCACAAGGTTTTGCAAGGATGAATGTTAAAAACTATCTATGCATACATTTTTAAAATAAAAAATTTAAGAAAAGTAAAAACCACATAATATGTGAAATAACATGTGAAATGACATCTCTTGGAGAAAGAAAAGGAAAAGAAAGTTGAATTCTAGAATTCAAAGAATACTTTGAAAGAAAACTAGTAATTTAGTACAAGAAATATAAAACCTTGCTCCAGTAACACATAATCCTGGAAATTATAATGAACCAAACAGAAGTTAATGATCCAATGAGGAAAGAAATGCAAAAAAACAAAAATCAAACCCACAAAACATCCAAATGCAAAGAACCAAAAAAAAAAAAAAAAAAGAAAAAGAAGAAGAAGAAGAAAATATAAAGTACTTCATATTAAAAACTGACTTGGAAAAAAAGACAGGAAGAAAAAAAGAATCTAAGAATCACTGGATTTCCTGAAAGCTATGACCTAAAGAACCATAGTTCAAGAAATTTAGATTCCACATATAGAAAGGGAAAGATCATGAAAGAAAGAATACAGAAGCTAAAATATAAATATTTTGATTACATAATCTTAAAAAGTTATTTCACAGATAAAAGGAATGCAGTTAAAATTAGGAATAAAACATTTAACTAGGAAAGTAGAAAAAATCTTTGCAATAAGTTTCTCTAATAAAGACAAGATCACTAAATTTCTTTTGTTTAACTACACATTTTTCTTTTTATTTGTTTCCATTGGACAGTTAGTGAGAGGGAAAGAAAACATTCTATTGAAAAAAATTAATCAAAAATTTTCTGTGATAAAAGTCTTATTTATAAGATATAAAAAGAATTGATTCAAATCTTGTTAAGTGGTCAGAGGAGATGAGCAAAAAGTTTTTAATAGCCATCTGAAAAATGCTCTAAATTACTACTAATAATTAGAGAAATATAAATTAAAGCAATTCTATTGTTCTGCCTCATACCTATCAGATTGGTAAAGATATAAAAAAAGCAATAATGACAAAATGTTGGAAGATCTGAAAGAAAACAAATATTAATTCACTGTTGGTAAAGCTGTGAATTGGTACAGCCTTCTGGGAAATAATTCGGAACTATCCTCAAGAATGTAATTAATAGACATACTCCAAAGGGATCCAAAAAAAGAGGGAAAGGATCTAAATATATAAAAATATTAATAGGAGCTCATTTTGTAGTGGCAAAGAACTGGAAACTAAGGGGATAAACATCAAGTGGGGGCTAGCTGAGTAGATTATGGCATAGAAATGTAATGGAATATGATTACATTGTAAAAAAATGATGAAAAGATAAGGCTCCAGAAAAATTTGGGAAGACTTGTTTGAACTGATACAAAATATAGTGAGAAGAATCAGCAGAACAATTTATATGATTAAAACAGTATCACAATGACAAACAACTCTGAAAGACTTAGGACATTTCAAGAGTATAGTGACCAACTTTGATTCCAGAGAACTGCTGTTGAAGTATGACAGCTACATCCTGATAGAGAGGAGATGGTCTCAAGATGCAGAAGGACACATACAAAAATGTAGGAGTTTGTTCTGTGTAATTATGCATATTTGTTACAGAAGTTTTCTTCTTTAAAAAAAAAATCGAGTATTAAGCCCATCAATTGGGGAATGGATGAATAAGTTATGGTATATGCGTGTAATGGAATATTATTGTGCTATAAGAAATGATGAGTGGGCTGATTTCAGAAAAGCCTGGAGAGACATGAACTGATGCTGAGTGAAGGAAGCAGAATCAAGAGAACACTGTATAAAGTAACCACAAGATTATGTGATGATCAACTGTGATGGACTTGGTTCTTCTCAACAATGTGGTGATTCAAGGCAATTCCAATGGACTTTGCATAGAAAATGTCATCTGTATCCAGAGAGAGAATCATGGAGACTGAATACAGATCAAAGTATAGTATTTTCACCTTTTGTTTGTTTGCTTTTTACTTTCTCATAGTTTTTTTACCTTTTGATCTGATTTTACTTGCTTTCTTGGGGAGGGAATGAAAAATTTGGAACAAAAATCTTATAAAAATGAATGTTTAAAACTTTAATGTGTTTGGAAAAATAAAGTCTATTGAAAATTTAAAAAATTAAGGAGGGGGAAATAATTCACAAAATATGGGAAAATATTTTCATGTATTTCAATCTGGGGCTGAGGGAAAACAAGGGACAAATTGAACAATAAACATGTACTTTATAATTATGTATATAGATATACATGTACTATATAATTATGTACTGCTATGAATTAGAAGGGAGTTGAAAATTTTTTAAACAATCTCTTAGAACTTTTTTTTTCTTTCTAGAGAACCTTAATCTTAGTATGAGAAGTCTAGAGAATTCTAATGGTCACTAGGTGACTAGTGTTCACAATTGGGATTCATTAGAACAAGAGGAAAGGAATTGATATATTGTTAATCTAAGTATTGGCATGATTGAGAGCCCTTTTACCTTTTCCTTGGAGAGCAGACACAAGTTGTGTATTTTAGTATTCTCTGGGGAAACTCTGAATGAGGGCAAAAGCCAGAATGTATATATACAAAAGCACTTACATATGCTTAAAAACAATCCATATAAATCTAGGATTTCCATATAAGGCCCTA